>NW_017537230.1:48608-65354 GCF_001853355.1 Bactrocera latifrons | reverse complement strand
TATATCTGACTCTTTTAGTTGTAGGACTTACAAACAACCGTTATGTGAACAAAACTATAATACTCTCTTTAGCAACTTTGTTGCGAGAGTATAAAGAAATAGGTGTCCTTAATTATGTGACCAAGCACTAGTACACTCAAAATAAAACACATTCATCAAACCGCTTAATTTTAGTAAAAGTTATAATATACCGTTGCAATTTACAGTGGGTCTCTAGGCGAAAATTTAGTGCTAACAACATTGAACTGAAACGGGTGCTTTATTCATCTTTATTATCCGTAATTATGTGGCCAATAATGTATGTAAACAATACCAAACAAATAATATAATGAACATACATCTGTATCTAAACAAACTACCAATTAGTACTAAGGAAACATACTATTTATAGTGACTCACTTTTGCTTTATGTATAAATTAACTCGCGCCTGTTTGTGTTGGTGGCTTTTTTGTCTCTACATGTTAAATAGTTGGATATTCATATATGTACACTAGGGTGGCCCTTAGTTGTATGAAGGAAAAAAAAAGTTTCTGAATTCTCGATCGCTACCCCTGGAAATATGCGAATAACCCAAAAACTTGTATATACAAAGTTTTGGGTCAATCAAAAAAGGTTTAGAGGTTGCGCAAGGAGCTTGAAATCCTGAAAAATTAAGAATTTTTGCCATTTTTATGTCTCAGACTTCCATATTTCAAAGCCACACTATCTCTTATTAGTTTTCCATACCGTAATAAGATCTGCATTTTATTACCTTTCTAAAATTACCACAATCTTAAAAATCTGTCCATTGATGTCAGAGTTACAGAAATACAAATATGAAAGTAAATTAAAAGTGTTGCACGTGCTTTCTGAAGCCTCGCATGCTCATGTTATACCGTTATAACGGTTCTAATATCATTAAAATTTATATTTTGTATTGCTAAAAGCTAGTGTGTTAACGTAGTCGCAAAAGTGAGTACAGAGAAATCGGGGCATCTAGACAATTTAATTTGCAAAATATTATAAAAATTAGTGAATATAATTTTCGGTCGAAAATTTACTTAATTGAAACGTCAAGCTCTCAAATTCTTGGTGCAAAACTACCATCAAATAGACGAGTGTTTCAGTTTTTTTTTCATAATCATAACACAGTGAAATTAAAGATGAAAAACACTGCATTGACAAGTTGGAAAATATGCATAAAGAATGACAAGCTATTGGAAAAAGTAAAAATCGGTCTAGTGAAAAGCAAAAACAAAAAGTAAAGCAATTTAGTGAAATRTTAGATGATTTATTTGATATTGCTCATGCTAATGCATTACAACTAATTAAAATTGACACCGACAAAAAGTTTTTGATAAATTAACGAAAAAAGGGGAGACCAGGATGTTTTGGTGTTGTTGATACCAAAACTGCCCAGAAAGAGAAAGAAAGGCAGCGATTTTAGAAGAACAWATGAGAAGAAAGATACGAGTGGTAGACAATATGGAAAACGAAATTGAGGCAATTAACACAGAAGGTATGTATTTGAATGAAACTGTAATTTGAATGGGGTGACATTTTTGTATTTGTACCAGGAGCATTGTCTTCAGACAGTGATGATGTGCATACAAGTTTGGMAAGTGAGATGGAAGAAGATTCTCACCCATCATGCTCCACTTCCATCAAAAATCTAGGAACGAAGTACGTCTTCACTGCTGTATCTGCCCTAGATAAATACAAAATTAGTGATCGTTCAGCAAAGCATATTGTCACTGGAATTGCTGAAGCACTAGGACATAATGCAAATGAACTCATAATAAATCGTATGTCATTGCAGCGCCAAAGGTATTAAAATCGGTTAAAAAAATCAGAAAACAACGTAGTTTTGATACGACATCGACCAACACGGGCGTAATAAAAGGAGCTGCAACGTTCTTAGAAAAAAAACGTGAGCGAAAGCTTTTGAATCTACCTTGTCGGCATCATATATATGAAATATTGCTGAGAGCGGTCTTCGAGTGTTATTTTCCCGTAAATAGAAGTAAAGACGTCCAATTGTTTCGCCGGTTTCAGGAGAATTGGGAAAATATTGATAAAAACAATTTTAAAGACTTGCTACAAAACAATGAGTTAAAATTACGTTTGAATGATAACGTAGATACTATTTTAAATTTTTGTAAGGAAGAGATGAAAAAGAAAATAGTTAGTGATGACTACAGGGAATTATTGGAATTGACGTATATATGTCTAGGAGCAAATAATGGCATAAAATTTCGTGTACCAGGTCCCACTTATCATGCGCGGTGGATGTCTAAGGCATTATATTACTTAAAGATCTATTTATTAAGCCTTGGTTAACTGCACCAATCCGTCTAAAGCACCCCTTCAAGACTTATCTTTTATTAAATAAATTTACGAGTACAGAAATGTTAATAAAAAAATCTCTGAAATTGCAATAAAAAAATTTTGTAAACACCTCTGGACAGGTCTGAAGAATGTATTGCATTGACATTATTCGACGATGACGTTTCTTATGCCATGAAACAAAATATTAATATAGAAGAAACGAACTACATGATTTTGTAACAGCAAATACAATTGATTTTTGTGGACGGTTTGGGATTTCACCTCAATTTCTGCAGGTAGATCCACTTTATTGGAGGGATACAGAAACCTATCAAAAAGCTAAGGATATTGTTATAAATATAAAAGTGGTTGACGACACAGCAGAACGTGGAGTAAAACTTATTCAAGAATATAATAAAATACTAACAAATGACAAACAAGAAAAACAATATTTATTACAAGTTGTAACTGATTATAAAAAACAATTTGATTCACATAATAAATTATCTTTAATTAGATCATAAGAAATAATATTATATTTTTTATTACTACAAGTACAAGGAAACTGTAATTTATGTAAAAAATTAGATATCTTGATGAAACTTGGTGTTGCAGCAAAATTTCGAGTTCGTAGATGGGCGTAATAGGACCACTGTCACTGTCATAAATCGCCATTACATGATATCATATTCTCGACTTGATATAAAAAATTTAAAAGACCAAATAAAAATAATCCGCAAGAAGAATCAAAGTTTTAAATTTTTTAAACATTTTTAATTTTCCAAAAAACATCGGAATGAATAATTATTATATGCCATTTTGTGACCAAAAATTGTTTAAATCCATCAAAAAATTTACCCTAGGTACCGAATATTTGAATCCTAGTACCTATAGTTGACTTTGATCGAAAATATCGGCGAATATGTGATATATATAACTGAAATTCAGGGATAGTACTTCTCTAACAATGGTATGTCTGTATGTTAAAAATGTCTTGAATCAGGTCAATACTTCCTGAACCCCCCATTACCTAATATAAAGATTTTCGATTTTCCAGGTTTTGGTTGGCCGTGGGGAAACGATCGGCGCAGATTATTCCACAAAATATCAAATAAAAAAAAACCAAAAAAAGTTCACAGCTCACAGGCTCACAGCCAAAATGATGCAGCGCTGATGTATAGTACTACTTGAAAAAAAAAAACAAAATTTCATCCTAAAAAAATTAAAAATATCGCTATTTAGCAACTCAAATTTAAATTTTTTCGGAAACGGTTAGCAAAAATTCACACACTTGCAGAAAATCAAGCTCACAGCCAAAGTGAAGCACTGAGGTTTACCGTTAGTGCCGACGGCTTGGCGGGAATTTCCGAATGTCAGCTATTACTTAACATTAAAATAACTGAATTAGAAACATCAAACAACAGTTGAAATGCGCGAATTAGTTTTAAAACATTATAAAGATAGCAAATGCCAACGAAAAATCGCACAAGCAGTGAAATTGAGCCACGGAACTATTCAAGATATCATTGAACGCTACATTCGTGAAATCGTGTAGAAAATAAAACTAAAAAGGACCCTAATAAAATTTTTAATGAAGTTGATTCTCGTTGGATAGTACGGAAAATACGGGAAGTCACTCATTTAAGTGCTCCAGCATTGACAAATGATGTGGAAAAATATCTGGGAAAGAAGTGCCACTCGGAAACCGCGCGAAGAATCCTTAGGGAAGCCGACTTCAATGGACGCACAGCTCGTAGTAAGCCATATATGAGCGCAAAAAATCGAAGTGCAGGACTAAAATTGCTAAAGAGCATTTATGTAACGATGAAAGCTTCTGAACTAGCGTAATTTTTGAAGGTGAAAGTAAATTCAACCTTTTTCAATCAGATGGTAAGAGCTGCGTATGGAGAAAGCCAAATACAGAGCTTCATCCACAGAATTTGCGGAGCATATGATGGTGTGGGGTTGCATATCCTCTACTGGTGTTGGAAATTTGGCTTTCATTGACAGTTCTATGGATAAAAATAGTTAAATATCTTGAAAGCAAATTTGTAACAAAGTGCCTCAAAATTAAATATTAGAGAAGTTTTTCGATTCTAACAGGACAACGATCCAAATCATAAATCGGGCGTTGTCCAAAGTTGGCTTATTTGGAACTTCCCACATGTGGAACAACCACAGCCAGCACAATCTCCAGATTTAAATGCTATTGAGAATCTGTGGTAATTTTGGAGCGGGAGATTGGAAAATATCAAATTCGAAATCGGGCTGATCTGAAAACTGCTTTGGAAGTTGAATGGAACAAAATATCCGCAAACTACACAACAAAATTGGTATAATCGATGCCTAGGCGCATGAAAGCTGTCATAGATAACAAACGTTACCTACGAAGTATTGATCAACCGAAAATTTAAGTTTTGTTAAAAAACTCTATTTATTTATTAATGTATTTGTTTATTTAGAGATTGCATCATTTTCGCTGTGAGGTAAAATTTAAGGCTGAATTCGTTTTTTTTTTGTTTTTTTTTTTTTTGGTTTTTATTAAATAAAATAAGTGTAAAATGCGAGTCTTAAAAATAATATTTAAAAAAATACATCTGCCTCTAATAACACAGTACAACAGCTAATCTGCAGGGTGCGGAATTCCAAATCAGGGTGATGGTACTAGGTCGGTATAATAAAACCCTCAAAGGGTTTGGCATTCGTATGAGTTAGTTTTTTTTTATGACCTTTTAAATTTTTTTCCTTATTTCCCATGGTTTTCTATCTTAACAAAATAATCTTTTCCAATCAAGCGTACCGAAAGAAGAGCCCGCATCTTTTTGCTAATTAATGTTTAGTTGCGTTCGAAATAAAACTTCGAAAAATCTTCGAAGAAGAGATTGTTCCGCCGAAACAGACGTGGCAAAAGAAATTGGGAGTGGCAGTTTGCAATTAATTACTTATAACTAACGAGCGACTGGCTCCTGTACTTCCTCTCCCACGTCTTCTTTATAGATGGGGTGGCCGACGAGACGAATCGAGTATCGTTCAGTCCGGGAAATGCCGCTGAGATGAAATGAGTCTCAGTCGGTCACTGCCATGCCGCCAATTTGCATAGAAGTCACCAGCTTCCGAGGTCGGCGAGACGATATGAGTCTAACTCGATCCTGGGTAGGTGGTAAATGTGAGAGGCGTTGTCAGCCACTTTATTGTGCCGATATTATACGACGTCGGATATTACATATCCTAGTGTCGTATTTTGAGCAATAGGTTGACCCACCGCCGCTGGTTGTAACCCTGGCAACATGAGCCAGGAGTAGCCGTTCGCTCCCAAAATTACCTCGACTGGCGCTGTCTTGTAGAACTCGTTGTCGGCCAGTCTTAGGCTCTGGAAGTGTGGTCTTCCAGAGCCGGTGGTAATGGACAACGTTGTGTTTGTTCAATCACGGAAACTTCTGTTTCTCCACCATGGTTGTCCCGAAACATTACTTCGCACTCAGCGTGCATGAAATCGCAATTGTGAAATCGTGGAGGCGAGGATAACAGTGGCCGGACTGACTGGGCTAATCTTCTGCCAGAGTCTTCTTTCCTGCCAGAGTAGTGTTGCGTGCCTATCCTTGATGATATGGCGGTCATCTGCTTAACGTCACGCGTCTCGCTCAATCCTTCGTTTTGGATGGGGTGGCCGGCCGAACGAATAGCGTTCCGCTCGGTCCGGGCAATATCGCTGAGACGAATTGAGTCTCAGTCGCTTTGCCATGCCGCCAATCCGAAAGGAAGTTACTAGCATGCCGAAGTCGGCGAGACGACTCGAGTCTTGCTCGATCTTGCCCGTATGGTATGCGGGAGAGGCATCGTTTGTCAAAGCTTTCTTTCGGATGCGTGACTAATGACGTCGGTTGACACGGTTGAGAGGGTCCGATTTGGTTGTGCCGATTGTCAATGAATTCTCCCCCATTTCCGCTGCCTCGACCTGCTGTGTTCACGTTAATTCAATGACATGCTCGTTTAGTTCTTCGGTGTCTGATGCCATGAAGCATCTTGTTGTTTGAGTGACCACAACGTTTACAGCGTATTTCCTTTGCAGCTGATACATGCTGTGCGTTAATTGCGCATGCTGTGACAGATTGTCGTTGTGGATTACGTGAGTAACCTGCCTGCTAAGGCCTAACTTCACTTTGCTTTCTACATACTGCTAGAAGGACGTAGATCAATACAATGCGTTGATCAGCGCCCCAAAGCATAAATGCATTACGCATTTAATTTTTGGTTCCAATTTGTTCGGGGAGATAGGGACACCCTACTCACCTTGGTCTGGTTCGAGGGCCATCTAAAACCTCTTCCGTACTTTGGGTCCGGTACTCGGCCGCAGTGCGACTCCACATTGGACAAAATGCCCTTCCTGAATTTAAGTTTAAACCACAGCCATCACCAATCTCCACAAAGGGCTAAACCCAATGAGCACATTTGAGTTACCTCCAAGGGCTAACTGCTCCCCGTGGTACCAGGTTTAAGTCTTTGGTCTGACTTTGTAGCTTTTGCAACTACCAGTTGAGTCCCCAAAAACTCAATGACTGGTTGCATTTGTCGCTGTGACAAATGCCTTATATTTTGTGATATAAATATAAAGCTTAGGATTTGGCTTCCGGCAGAATATTATAGCACTTTTCTGACTTAGCTCATGTTAAGCCGGGCGCACCATTTGTTTCGCCATCATTACTGGCATGAACTTTTTTTTGCTGCTGCTGATGTAGTTGTTGGTGTATAAATATAAAACTAGTCTTATTTTCACTAAAAAAAAAAATGGTTTTGTGTTTGTTGTTGCGTTATTGTTGAATTTTGTCTGGCGCATTTTTCATTTATCTTCAGTTATTCGGAGGAATCTGCTAAAATCCTCCCGAGCACGGTAAGTCGTGCAATGAGGGAACCGGAGGTTTTCGATTTCAGCCCATTTAATATAACTTTCAGGTAAAGATCCTCTCCGATCAACAAGTTAACCTTTCGACTCGTATAGAAATTATTATCCTCTAAGGGGACATAGGGTAACCTTTTAACAACTGAAGGGTTTATTGACCTGGATGGAAGCAGTCCAGTAAATTTTAGCAGTACCAACGCTTCCGCTTCTAATCTTAAACTTTTGTTACGCGCGAGCCAATTGTTATCGAGCATACCGATTGAACTTGTCCTGATAAGGTATTATTCAATCCTGAAACTCGGGCGCTGACCTTTTTGCTTGTCAGATTTAAGCGTTTCTGAAGACTGTTGCTTACGAAGGTTGCTTCAGACCCCGAATCAATCAGTGCTCTGACAGTGAAGGTCCTCTCGTTGCTTCGACTGGTAGGCATATTTGAAACATTGGCCTTAATAGAGGCCACATGAGATTTAGTAGAAATCTCAGTAGTGAATCTGACCTATTTCCTCACTCTTATCCCGGTGAATCATAGAGTGGTGTCTCTGGAAGAATTAAACAGGCTTTTACCATTTTTGACTTCATGTGAGTCCGATAAACAGTTTAGTCAGACGTGGAGTTTCTGACAGCATTTAACCATGCATAAGGCTGCATCTCAATAAAGCTTTGACAAGTTTTCAAAATGTTTGATTGAGATGAGCACAGTTTACATTTAATGTTGTTTGTCTTGGGAGTTGCTAGGTTTGGATAAAATCCGTAACTGCAAGGTTGATATCCGACCGTCACCATCAGCTGACTTAATCTTGTTTAGAGTACCCAACTCGCCTTTCAATTCTGATACTCTCTCTAGCGTTTTAACCCATTTCGTTAGAAACTTGTCTAACTCAACCCATTTTGGGATCTCTGAATCCGAATCCAGGGATTGTTCCCAAAGCGGCAGTGTATAGTCCGATTCGGTTGAAATGTGTGGAAGCTTGAACAATAAATTTAATTGTGTGTTGACAAGCACTCGCTTGTTTTCATATCTACACAACACATTATTCCAAGCCAATGCGAATCCGTCAGTCGTCAGTGACACTTTCGAAACGATAGCTTTTGCCTCACGATAGCTTTGTGAAGCGCGAAAGTACAAAAAAAAAAAATTAAAAAATTGAGTAAAGTACTTTCTCAAAGAATATTTTCAAATTTAATTTTAATGTGCTTGCTGGGTAATCGTCCCATTGCACTTGCACGCCTAGTCTTCGACTATGTACACAAACATAAATTGATTTGAGCTCAGTTGCTTTATTTAAATGCAAATGTAAATACAAATAAAAATTCACAAGCACTTATTTGATTTATTAACTAATCACTTTCACTTTGTTTACGGGGTTATTTTCGAACAATTTCGATTTCCGCACTGCACCCTTTGTTTATTGCTATCCTTCTGGGATGGCTGCTGCGCTGCTTTGCCTGTGCTGTCACTTTCATAATTTTTCGTGTCACTCACTTCACTTGTAATTTTGAATTTTTCTTTTGACACTCGCGTAACTGCAGCTGCCTTATTGCTGGTTGCCTTTATTGCTATACGAGCAATGTATAGAAAGACAGAGTTGAGCGACTAAACTCAAATTAACCACACAAAAAAAAAAAAGAAAAAAAAACCGAGAGAGATTTTGGACGCTTCAGATGATGTTTGTGGGTCCAAGAAATTAATAATTTTTTCGAATAACAGTGTGTGTGTTTTTTTTTTATGCCAAGTGCATTTACAAGGTATATTTACTGTTCGCGCGAAGTACAATACCACCTGCAGTCTTGTGAGTTGATTTTGGGGGTAGAGTGCCAAAAATAAGTTTTGGTCTCCATTTCACTCAGCATAATGGGTTTGTACATAACTTACGCACAAATTAACCCATCTATTGCCTTATAGCTTGCAGAGCAGAAGTCCAAAATATGTTTGGCTGTAACTTGCGTGTTGCTAAATCGGCAAAGTAATGCACTTTCACTTTAAATAAAATCAACTGGCCGTTTGGAAACGATCGGCGCAGATTATTCTAAGACAAGTCTCTTGAAATATGTATATTTAATTATAACAATAAAATCAACTGGCCATTTTTAAACGATCGGCGCAGATTATTCTAAGATAAGTTTCTTGTAATATATATATTTAATTATAAAAAATTGGGACCACACATACCGCGTCTGGATCGGTGAGCTGTCACAAAAGAAGAGCCCGCAACTTTTTATAATTAATGTTTAGTTGCGTTCGAAATAAAAGTTTGGCGAAGAGATTGCTCTGCCGATACAGACGGGGTAAAAGAAATTGGGCGAAATATGACTTATATACATACGTATGTATATATAAAATTGCTTGTTTTCGATTCTCAGGTTGCCGTTTTACACCATTACCCACCCAAGTATTTCCTTGGCTTTGATTCTTCTAAGTTGCATGAGTATAATATAAAATGTTCGGTGCCACCCGAACTTAGCCCTTCCGTAATTTTTAAGTAGGTTTTTTCCACACTTCAAAACTATTGGAAAATTTGTTTTAATTGCCATTTGAGGTATTCGTTGAAGATTTCACCAATTTGAGTAGTCGGGGTAGTCCACTTAGGATCCAACCAAAAACAATATTTTGTAGCAGAAATGTGTTTAAAATGTTCTCAGTGCCTTCGAATATTATATGTGAATGAGGGCGCTGCCTAATAGAATATTTATTTGAGCGGGGTTTGCGATTTAAGCTGTTTTCCAACTTCTGCTATCTATTTGATAGTTTATAAGTAGATTTGTTAAATCTGCTTGTGGGGAAATTAGGGTAATGGAGCGTAATTTCAAAATTGACCAATTTTTTAGGCAGTTGTAGTCTATTTTGTTCTTTAGGCACTATAAATGATCGTTGTGCTCCTTGGTCTATTAAGTACCTCAGCTTAAGCAATTCTCCTTGGTGTTTGATGAAGACGACTGTTATGAGTAGCAGTACACAGCGTTTTTAACGCCATTGGTCAGCGTGGTGTTTCTTAGCAGTTTTCTGCATTGGTTATTGCAACTAACGCTGTTACTCTTTTTACATCTGCGCTATTTAGGGATGAGCTGGAAAAATTTGTAATATGTAGCACCGAATGATATCGTTTATATCAATAAACCCAATACAATTTGCTTTCACAATCTTTAAGCATGTGAGACTTAAGGAACGTATTCTTTATAACAACAAGGTAACAAACATCAACACATCCTTTTGTTTCAGTACACAGAATCATCACATCAAATAACTTTGAGTTGGAACAATTGAAACGCAATATTAAAACAACAAGCAATCCTAAACAAACAAACATCAAAACAACCTGGGTTTGAATACCACACAACCTTATCATAACACAAAACAAATGTATCTGAGCAAACTTATAAAATATCTATGTAAATAAACCTAAACAAATAAAATAATATATTGAAACAAACTATAAACTAGTAATAAGTAATGTAATAAGTTAGTCTTAAGAGTACAAATAAAGAGTACACATTTCGGTGCAGCTCAAAAATACATTCTCTTGACTTATTTGTACTTCCGGTAAAAATTAACTGGGAGCTCAATTGGGATGGCAAATTTAAGTGCTATGCAAAAAGCCAGATTTAATTCCGAAAGGACTAAATAAAAAAATTCCACAAGTAGTAGGACTTCCAGCACTACATGCCGGTAAAAAGTATAGAAACTAATGGCAATGAATAGAAGTATAAATCCTGTAACAGCGGGCAATACTCCTGGATAAATCAACAGCACATCCTATTAAAACGGACAGTGACGTATTCAGCAAAATTCACAACAGACTCTGGAACACCAAAGTAATGGAGAATACGGACAACGTTAAACCCTGAAAATGTTGTTAACATTGGACACTTAATTATCCCTTAGGAAGATGGCCGAACTCCAAGCACAAGTAACTCCAGTGATGATAATTATAAACAAGCAACAAGAGGAATTTATACAAAGATTAAACCCAAATCGAAAATTACCCAAAAAAAAAAACGCACCAAAAACAAGGCAAGCCAAAAAGTAAAATTGTTGTTGAATTCTAAAAAATTAACACTAATTCAAAACTAACTTAAATAAAACATCATACAAAACATGAAAAAATAATTAAGTACTAAATGTACTAATTATAAAAAATTAATCAAACACAAATAAAAAATTGAAAATTTTCAAAAACACTGCCAATAATTCCAAAAAAAATGCACCAAAAAAAGGCAAACCAAAAATGAAAATGATTCTTGAAATCTAGAAAATTTACGCTATTTAAAAACTGAATTACAAGAGCAAAGAAAGCATCATAAGAACATGGAAAATTAATGATAATATAATATAATAAGCTATTACTATTAATATAAAAAATTAATCAAAAACATAAAATAATTATTAATATAAGCTGACTTCAAGCCTAGATGTTTTGAAATGAGGACATTTCATTTTAAAAGAGGAAAGAATTAAGAAACCTATGCCTTATAATGGTAACAAACATCAAAACAACTTTGAGTTTGAATACCACAACAACCTTATCTTAAAACAAAATAAATAGATATGAGTAAAGAATATGTATGTACCTATATGTAAACAAACCTTAACAAATAATATAATCTGTATCTGAGCAAACTATCAACTAGTAATACGTAAAGATACAATTTAGTATAAATAGAGTGCAGCTCAGAAATATATTCCTTTGATTCTTTTTTACTTCTGGTAAAAATTAACTCGAGCATATAATACTTATGTTGATAAGTGATAAGATTATGATTTTAATTTCTGAAAGTGCACATGCGTATATAAAAATAATACGATCGAAGTTGTATATATCGTTGTGATAAATTTTATTTCTATTTGCAAGTAATATAAAACAAAAATATTTATGAGGAAAATATATTGTTTAATATGCATGTAAAGTAATATTTATAGTCAATTTGGACTTGCAAAAATTGGCTCTAAATATTACTTTGCATTCATTCATATAAATTGGCAAAATTAAATATTTATATCAATAAATATGCTTGAATGTAAATCTAGAAAAATATAAGCCAAATGACCCAAAATGATGTAAAAAGGCGATAGCAAATTTAAGTAGCTCACCAAAAATATGCGCTTAAAAGTATGCAACATCTATATAAAACTAGTTTTGGCGACATTTGAGTAGCATATGTATACACTGAAATATATGTATATCCTTAAAGAAAGTATAATTTATATAGATATATGTATATATAACCGCGCACCAGAAGAAATATTATCAAATAATGCAAAACATGTGACTTTTAGGTAATAAAAAAATTAATACTTATAATAAAATTATTTGTAGTAAAAAATTTCTGATACTAGTTTTCAAAATGCCTCCGAGAAGCAACTGCTATAGAAAACTTCTTTTTTTAAACTTTGGCTGTCACGTCGATGTGAGGTTTACAAAAATTGTCACCGAATCTAATGGCGGAGAATACGATTTAAGTTATTTTCGTTTATATTCCACAATATTAGTAAATCTCATAGAAGAAAAAATAGATTCTTTCAAGATAAAATAAAAATTCATAAAAATTTAAAATACACAAAGAAATATTCTACTTAGCCCTTATTTGAACCCCTCTACCTGAAAAAATGGAAAATGACACAACCCACCTACCCAGCTTACCTGCTTTCCGGGTCGACCACTTGAATTATAAGTGCCAAGTATTAAGCGAAGTTTGTACCGTTACCTTTGGTTCCCCGGAACATCATAAATATCAGGAATATATTAAGTACACAATCAAACAAAAAAAGCATTCGACGGTTGTGACAATTTAAAATTATAATTTACATAGATTTTCAAAAAGTCTGTGTGTCGTATTTGATTAAAATCTTTTCATTACAAACTAATAAATTAATTTTATTTAACGAATTGTTTATACAAAAAACAACAAATCTCAGTGAAAGAATGGAAAGATCGTCAGAACACTTCAGCGAATTTGAGAAGATAAAGAAGAAAAGAAGGCTCTATATGAGAAGTTATAGAGCCAAGCAGTCGAAGGAAGCAAGAGAGGCTCGTTTGCATCAAGTGCGTCAGCATGCAGCAGAAAGCCGAACATCAGAACCAAAGGAAGGCCGAGAGACTCGCTTGAAGCAAGTGCGTCAGCATGCAGCAGAATGCCGAGCCTCAGAACCAGAGGAGTCAGAAAGGATCGTTTGCAGCTAATGCGTCAGCATGCAGCGGAAAGCCGAGCTTCAAAACCAGAAAAAGTCAGAGAGGCTCGTTTGCCGCAAATGTGTCAGAATGCAGCAGAAAAATCAGAACAAGCCAGAGGGGCTCGTTTGATACAAAAGCAGAAACAAACCGCTGAGGTCCGAAGGTTACGTAAAGCCAGTGTAACGAGCTTTAGTCAGGCAATTAACTTGTTTTGCGATGCGATATGTGAAGTTTGTACTAAACGATGCTATAAATGGATTGTAGATGCTATAGCAAACACATATTTGCCTAATGAATTAAAGCAAAAAACAAAATGTTTGGTTGTTTGCAATCGTTGCAAAACCCACTTGAGTTCAATGAAAAATATTCCACCATCTAAATCTTATTGGAACAATCTCTATCCAGACTTTATTCCACACGTGATTTCAGAATTATCTCAAGCTGGGCAAAGGCTGTTTTCACGTATTATTCCATTTGTCAAARTTATAAAATTAAGCGGTGTATTTGGGCAATATAGTTGTCGAGATCAAGGAGTATTGTTTGCTCAGAATGTTTTCGAAGTTACTGAAAAGCTTTCGAACATGTTACCAAGAACCACTAATAATGCTGGAATAGTTGTCATTACTAAATTTCTGGAAAATATTAATGTAACGCGACAGTTTTCAGTATCCAAGCAAAAGGTATATGATGCACTATATTGGTTGGTCGCTATGTATGAAATCGATGATGAACTTAACAATGACACTAGTGCTTACACAAGAATATTTGGTTTTTCGAGAATTGTGCGTACTTCATATCAAACGAGCTTATACCCACATCAGGGTTTGCAGGTGTACAATGCTGTGCGATGGCAGTGTCTAACCTCCAGCCAGTATTCTTGCACCACAATAGTGGTTTACAAACACCCTCAACCTGAATATGATAACGGGTGACCAAATCTACAGCAACATGAGATTTCAAACGGAGCGAAATTTAATGGCCTATCGTATTGAAGACGACAGATACCTATGGGTGCGAAATTTCCACGCAATAAAAGATGTTTTACTCACATTCGGCAAACTTTTGCCGATGACCAAGCATATATGGAAGCTTGAGCGACAAAAATAATGAAGATCTTTTCATGGAATATAACGCCGGCATCATAATAACAGATGGACAATAATTCGGAGTGATGAAGAATGATAAAAAATATTACTTCACTAACTCACATTCTTTTCTTCAAAAGGAATCTAGAGCAAAGGATAACAATGGAAAAGCCTGCATTATCGAATGCGACAATTTAGACGAGTTCGTGAGGATTTGTAAACGTACAACAGGCAGCAAAAATGTGCAGTATACTCTTGATTACGTTGATGTTGTATATAAAACAGATGAGCCAGATGAAATAGAAATACAGCAGAGTATTGAAATAGTAACGGCAACGTCTGAAATGATTACTTCTCAACAAGAACTACCTAATGATTTAATTCCACTGCAGACATCTTTGATTGCTGTAATACAACCCAATGTGGAAGATGAACTACAGGTTTCACGAAACCTTAGCGAAATTACCCGCAAAACGAAAGACGACATCGTTAATATCGGACATGAACTGAAAGCAGAAGAATTTGCCTTGTACTTTTTGTTTCCTTACGAAAAAAACGGGTTCAAAGAATAAAGGCCTCTAAATATTACAGCGTTAGACAACTTTCAGTTTAGAATTTTGGGAAGTGACACAAGATTTCAACGTAACGACTGTCTATTTTATGCCTTATCCTTCTTTGAATATTATAGAATCAAAAGCACTATATCTGCATGCGGCAAAAAAAAATTTTTTTAATCAAGAAGGAGCAATAAAAGATGTCCATATTTATGTAAAAATTTCAGAGGTTCGGCAGCTTATTGGAGATCAGATCTGAATGAACTATTAGCTCAAATCAGATGTTAAGGACCTCCAACATACTTTGTAACATTTAGCTCATATTATCTCAACTAGCTAGACCGACGAAAGGCTTTGTTACTAGCTGATGTTGATCCCAGTACTCTCGATATTTATGAGACCCAAAGACTTATCGAGAAGTATCCAATAATTTTCAGTCGACATTTCATGTTAAGAGTAAATGCTCTAATTAAATTAATAAACAATGATGATTATGTGTTTTGGCGGAAAAGATCATTGGTGGCGCATAGAATTCAAGAATTGGGGCAGTCCTCACCTTCATATGGTGATTTGGATCGGAAATCATCCCGAGTTTGACTGGGAAGAAGTTATCCCTGCAGGAATTTTTCCTTCATTATTATTGTTAGTTTATACAAATAACTATTTTCCACATAGCTTGATATGCTTTAAAAGCGTGTTTTTAGATTTTTTAAACTATATTTATTACTCTATGCTTAACTTCGTCCATTTTTATTGTTTCGTGCACGTTTCTCTGTTTGTAAACGGTCGTCTTTTACTTATTTTTGCTAAACTGCAGCGAATATTGTGAAATCCCTGGTTGAAGTTTTTCGGCTCTGTTAGCCGTCCAATCGGGCATCATAGAAAATTCATTTTATATCTTCTCTACATTTTTATGTTCTCTGGTTCAAGGCATAACGTTTTCAAACATATTTGACAACGCCAGTGTCCTCTGTTATGACAAATAACGTAGATTAAGGGTTCGAAGTTTGCTCCGGATTGTGACTGCCATTTCAAATTTTGAGATATCTTTTGACCGTGAAATTATTTTTATATTTGGTGTTAGTAGATATGGGGGGGCCGACGGATTGCCGGCTGAGCTATTCAAACACGGCGGCGAAGAACTGACAATGAGCATGCAACAGCTTCTTTGTAAAATATGGTCGGACGAAAACATGCCCAACGATTGGAATTTAAGTGTACTATGACCAATCCTAAAAAAGGAGACCCACAATCTGCGCCAACTGTCGTGGGATAAGCCTCCTAAATATCGCATATAAAGTTCTATCGAGCGCATTACGCAATCTTGGAAAAGACTCGTGAAAGAAGAATCGACCACCTCTTCGTCGATTTCAAAGCTGCTTCGACCGCACGAAAAGGAGCTGCTTTTATGCCGCGATGTCTGAATTTGGTATCCCCACAAAACTTATACGGCTGTGTAAGCTGACGTTGACCAGCACAAAAAGCTCCGTCAGAATCGGGAAGGACCTCTCCGAGCCGTTCGATACCAAAGGAGGTTTCAGACAAGGTGCCTTATCGTGCGACTTTTTCAACCTGCTTCTTTAGAAAATAATTCGATAGAGAAGGTACCATCTTCTATAAGAGTGTACAGCTGCTGGTGTATGCCGATTATATTGATCTCATCGGCCTCAATACCCGTTAGTTATGCTTTCTCCAGACTGGCCAAGGAAGCAACACAAATGGGTCTGGCAGTGAA
>NW_017537230.1:30151-48467 GCF_001853355.1 Bactrocera latifrons | reverse complement strand
GTAGATAATTTCGTCTATCTTGGAACTAGCGTAAACACCACCAATAATGTCAGCCTGGAAATCCAACGCAGGATAACTCTTGAGACCAGGTGCTACTTCGGGCTGAGTAGGAAATTGAGAAGCAAAGTCCTCTCTCGTCAAACAAAAATCAAACTCTATAAGTCACTCATAATTCCCATCTTGCTATATGGTGCCGAGGCTTGGACGATGTCATCAACGGATGAGTCGACGTTGCCAGTTTTCGAGAGAAAAGTTCTGCGAAGATTTATGGTCCGTTGCGCGTTGGCCACGGCGAATATCGCATCCGATGGAACGTTGAGTTGTACGAGATATACGAGGACATTGACATAGTTCAGCGAATTAAAGGACAGCGGCTACGCTGGCTAGGTGATGTTGTCCGGATGGACGAAAACACTCCAGCTCTGAAAGTATTCGACGCAGTACCCGCCGGGGAAGCAGAGGAAAATGAAGACCTCCACTCCGTTGGAAGGACCAAGTGGAGAAGGAGCTGTCTTCACTTGGGATATCTAATTCGCGTCACGTAGCGAAAGGAAGAAACGACTGGCGCGCGGTTGTTAACTCGGCTATAATCGCGTAAGCGGTGACTACGCCAATCAAGAAGAAGAGGAGGTAGTAGATGTGTTCGGGAAATCATACGTTTGAATTTAATAGATCTTTACTACCTTTGGTGAACGTAGATATGTTCGTTAAATCATACGTCTGAATTTAATAGATTCTTACTACATTTTGGACGTTATTTATCAACCCATGGAACCTCCAAGCATTATAAATCGTCATGTCCAGTATATAAGTAAATATATATATGTGCAGGCTAATTAACTGGTTTGTTTGATCGACGCCGCCCATATACTTGTTCTAAATCAACAATATTCTGGGTATATTGGCGCCTATTTTTTGCTTTTTAATGTTACGTCATCTCGTCTCTTTTCGAAGAGGCTCTTTGTATTCAAAATGTCGCAAATCGAGCCATTTGTAATTGGTAAAAAAAAGTTGTCAAAGTACACACTGCGCTCTCTATGGATAGTAGGCATTTTTTCCAGCAGGGACTTTACTACTCTTGCACCTAGTGGATCAGTAGAAAGCTCTGTAGACTTGCCGCAATATGCACACACCAAAAGCATAACAATAGGCGTTAGAACTTGTGTCATGCCAATTACGATATCCCCATTTTCTCTATAATAAATTATTTAGATGGATAACGTCCAAAATATTTTATCATAGACTCACCTATAGATAAGATCTCATAAAATATTGATATGTCCACAAAATGGAGGTTTCTTTTAATGTTTGAAAACCTATTACATGACATACAGTTTGCGACTACTGAAATGAAAAGATCTCCATCTAAATTCCAAAAAGATCGCTAGCTAAGTAATTCAGGATAACCAGTTAATATAAATATATCTAAAAAATTTTTAAAATTTGCACTATTAAATTCAAATTTGCACCTGTTGTTTTGAGCAGCGTACGGTTTACTTTTCTCCGTATATAAGTTCATCAGATCACCAGCAATAATTTTTCAAACAAATTACTGGGTTTTGTTCTTTTAGTGATTCGCCTTTGTCTTCTCTGGTTGTATTATATAAAGGCAGAAGTTCCCTCCAGACAATCTCCTTAGTATCACTTTTTAATCATTTGGTCTACGTTTCGTAAGTGCAAAGAGGCTCGCCTTCGGTGTCATCCAAGTCTGATACATTTGGACGACGATAAATTACCTCAAGAGTACCAGACACATATTTCGGAAAAGTAGAAAAACTTAATCATCTCCACACCATTCCTCTTCATCACTTACAAAACCTTGATCTGGAGGCAGTATTACTACATCATTCTCTTCATCTTCAATGTCATCACCAATTAGGGATTCAACGGCTTCTTCAAGTCCTTAATAATTTTGCTTGTTCGTAAATTTATGTTTGGTTGCCATTATATAGTTATGTAAACACCTGTAATATATGGTTAATTTTTGTACAGATGCTCCTATTGTACACGATTGTGAACTGCATAATAAACAGACCTTTATTGTGATATTTTTAGATTATTTGTAGGAGGGACACCTCATATTTCCCACAATAGTGATATGGATGAAGAAGCCCTAGGTTTTACGCCCATCTCCTATTATGGAAGTATGAGGATACCCTCACCAACACCTAAGCCAAGGTGTTGAGGTACCCGTGCCGACAGTAATAAATAGCTAATGACGAACGGTCCCCTCCGCTGCCCGGGCGAGGTAGTAGATATAAAAGCCTTCTCTACTCATATCGGCTCTGCGGACGAGTGACCAACCTTTTACGGCTTACTCATAGGACCAAAAATGAATGTAACTAGTAAACAATAACAACTACAACAACAACACTAACCAAATTGACGACAACAGCGACGACTAAGGACACGACTTACAGGAATCCTATTACGGAATCCGAAAAGAACGAATTACTTGCATCCAGCCAGGAGACGAGTAAAAGTGAAAACAAAAAGAAGCGCGAGAAAGCTTAGAATCAGCCGAGGAAAAACCGGTATCAGAGGGCAGCTTTCATACTGGGAAAGATAGCAAAAGACTAGGGAGCCAGTACCCTAGTTGATGAGGCAGAAACAAAGCGCCCCAAATCAATAGTAGAGGAATAGGACAGCTTCCTGAAATGGAAACAATCAGAACATTAGAAGAAAGCAAACAACTCCTGTTCAGCTGTGCAATTTCTAGCTCCTGTAAATTTGTTTAATTTATATTTTAAAACTATAGTGAAAATTTTTGAATTAAGTGATCCGTAAAGAGAAGTATCTCTGTGATATTTTTCTATTAAGATATTTCAAATTTACTTCAATTGTGTGTTGGTGATTTTAATTTATCCACCGAGTCACTTTCAATTTGTTTTTGTTGCTGTATTCTTAAATAGTAAAATTGTTGTGTTAACTTATATTGGCTATCTAAATTTCTCTCTTGTTTTATTCGTTTTCCATCTTTGTTCACAGCTTTTGGCAGTTTCTTACTTTTCGTGTATCAAAGTGCATCTCAAACTGTTCGCTACATTATTTGTTGCCTTTGATAACTTGTATTGCATTAATTTGTTATAAATATTTTTGTCATTCCTCTTTCTACTTTGATTTAAATTTTTTATGTTCTTTTTTAATATCGTTTTTATTGTTGTTTGTTATCATTATGACTTGCAATTTTCCGAATTGTTCTGTTAAAGGCGATTCGGAACGCCTTGTTTCTTGCTGACTGTGTGATGGGCTTGCCCATCTTAAATGTGTTGGACTGACAGGAAGAATATTGGATTATATTGTTGATAGTAAAGGCTTGCGCTGGCTTTGCACTAAATGCAGATCAACTGAAATAGATTTATTTAAAGTTTTTAAGCAGGCGCGCATTATTTTCAAGGAGACTGACCGTGAGCTTAAAACCCTTACTAACAAATTTAGGCATTAAGAAACATTGTTTCAATCATTTAAATGTCTAAATGACCAGGAAGAGAAAAACCTTCCAACAAACGTCTGATGAAGATACCACTTTATTTCCTTAAAAAGAATGCTCAAGGAGAGAAGGTTCTGTCTGCTCAGGACACAGAGAAAACTGTTACTGAGCACTCTAAGCGGAAAACTTCTCCAGATTCGCCTCCAAATACCTCCAAGTCAGCTAATATAAACTTAGTAGTAATACCGCGGAAAAAAGCAGTTTTTATCTCGAGACTTGCTGCGGATACCACAGTCGATGATACAAAAAGCTATATCTCTTCGAAATTAAAAACGGAAGATACAGAAATCCGTAAATTTAATTTCAAATACAACAGGGATATTTCGTCGTTTAAGATCGACGTATCCGCTGACAATTTTCAATTGATACTTGATAACTTATTCTGGCCATCTGGGGTCTTTGTGCGCGAATTCGAGAACAAACGTGATAAGCCCCCTGTAGTTATCACTAAAATGCTGTGGGTAAAAAAATTAATTAACAATAATTCTCTGATTGTTTATTATCAAAATGTTAGAGATCTTAATAAAAATTTACTGATTTGTATTTAATAGCATTCATTGTAACTTTAAAATCATTGCTTGCACAGAAACTTGGTTAAAGCCTCTGATGATCTCAGATAACTCGTATTTGCGCTAATAGTGGCCATATCTATTTAATTTATCTTATATACCGCCTCATTTGGACATATCTGTATATATGCAGCACGCTTCATTAATAAATAGTGTTCCTCAATGGCTAATAATACTAATTCCATGATTGTTCTTAGATCTAGTTTAGGTTGATAATGCTTCAATGTTCTCTGTTGTTCGATGTGATCCTTTCGTTCGGCCAGAGGACTCGTATCATCCTGCTTTGGAAATTATCATCGAAACCATAGCCAACTTTGCTCATAATAATACATAAGACCTTTATTTTCGGTTCAACTTTGCGAAAGCTAATTTTAAGAACATTAATTACGAATTTTCTAAAATAGCTTGGCCAGATTACAGAGGCAATATTGAATTTAGTGCTTTCCACTTTAATGAAACTATTTTAAACTTGTTTGAAAAATATGTTTCGAAATGTGTTGTTACTCATAAAATTAGTTTTAATTTATGGCTTTCGAAAGAATTACGTATATTAAAAAAAAGAAAATCACGTTCTTTTAAACTTTTTACAAAACTGGTTTAGTTGCTCACTATTCAAAATATTCTAAATTGCGTCAACAATTTGCTGAGCTTAACAAAATTTGTTATAATAATTATATAAATAAAGCAAAAAATAATATTATAAGTAATTCGAAATTTTTCTATGGTTACGTGAACTCCAAACGCAGGATTTCTAATTTTCGCTATGGAATATAAGTCTGGTATGTCTAGTGACAAGCACACCATTTCTAATATGTTCGCTGAATTCTTACGATCCACTTACTCTCCAAAATCTCCAGAAAATGTTCCGCATCAACACAAGTTATGTCCGATTTCTGTCATTAATGCACCTACCATTTCCGAAGCAGGCGTCTTATATCAGTTAAATATATTAGAACAATCATACAATTATGACCCAGATATGATTCCCTCATGCAATGTGCCAAATATATATACTAAGGGTTGGTATATATATTTCGCTATTTATTTTATTTTATAATACCTTCAAATAAGAGTGAATTTAGGTCATCTATTGACTCTGTTCTATCTATTAAAACTATAGGGGAATAGCAAAGTTGTCTGCAATGCCTAAACTTTGAAGCAATTATAACAGAGGACATAATCTTCCGGATTTCAATTTGTATCACATGCATCAACGAGCTTTAGGGAGAATACTGATGTTATATACACAGATTTTAATAAAGCTTTTGATAAAGTAAACTATTCAATTCTTTTGAATAAACTTGATCTTCTTGGTTTCCAACCAATATTCCCAAAATGTGTTGCTTCTTATCTTAGTAATAGAATTCAACAAGTCATATTTAACGATACTCTTTCTGACACAATTAATGTTCCTTCAGACGTTCTTCAACGTATCCAACTTGATTCAATTTTGTTCTTGTTATTTAGTAATGACATATCATCTGCTGTTAAGTTTTCAAAAGTTTTATTATATGCTGATGATGTAAAACTTTTTAAAACGTATACTTCAAACAGCGAAAGATGTCAGTTGCAAATAGACTTAAGCAACCTAGTTTCTTGGTGTGTTAGAAATGACATGCCATTGAACCTTAAAAAATACAAAACGATGTGCTTTCCACGTATAGCTATAGACCCTACTTCATACGCAATACAAAACTTTAGGTTGGAGCAAGTATGCAGTTTTGTTGATCTGGGAGTAACTATGGACCCCGAACTCAATTTTAATCTCCACGCATCTTCCGCGGTTTTTAAAGCCAAAGGCGCTCTTAGTTTTGTTAACCGTTGGTCTAAAGAATTTATAAATCCGCTTACCACAAAAATTTCTTTTACATATCTGATGAGGCCTATATTAGAGTATGCTTCTGTTGTATGGAACCCTAGTTACCAAGTCCATTCAGAAAAGCTAGAGTCCATTCAAAAACAATTTTTATTTTTTTCCTTAAATCATTGCGTTGGGATTCCAGTTTAAATCTTCCACCTTACACTAACCGTTTAATACTTATAAATCTCCCGAAAAAGTGGTAGAGAGATGCTTTGTATAATATTTCTTGTAAAACTAATGAATGGGTCAGTCTGTAGCCCACCTCGCTTATCCGATATTATTTTTAACGTTACCGCTCGCTCTACCAGGCAGTTTAGACCTTTACTTTTAAAATTTTCTACAACAAATTTCGAGTTAAACGAACCATTCCCCGTATATGTCATGATTACAATTCTCATTCCAGCACTTTTGATCTAACAGACTAGCTCTTTACCCTTAAAAAAAATTATTTTATTTTCTCTTAACAAGTAGCATTTAAAACTTATAAAATTATTGGGAGGAAGGAGATTAATCGTTGGGTATTATTATTAAAGAGAGCAATTCACAAAAAAGGAATCGTTCTGTCACAGAAATATTAGAAACTCTGCACAAAAACCTAAGCGTAGTGAAGGTGAACACAGCAGTAAAACAGCTGCAAGGTATTTCTGCCATGTAGCCAGGGATAGCCTGCAAGTGGCCATGATCGATGGAAATTCCTACTCCCCGAGGAAAATACAGGAAAGCTGGATGGAGATCGACGACGGATTGTCGAGTATGGTGCTAAGCTTTGTACTCAACAACCCTGCGGGTCCTCATACGGAGTTTGACTCCTCTGAGACCCTCAGGGGTTACAGGGTCATCAAGTTTGCGGACCAGTTCTCGCTAGATTTCCTGACGGGCAGTGTTGCCAAAATCAGCAACTCCTTTGAAGGACTCCAATTGTGGCTTATACCCGCCAGGGACATACTGAAGAGACCTTTTGCACACATTTGCCTGCCTCCTCTAGAAGAGTCAGACGAAAAAGTCCTATGCACCTCAGGACAAGCTGCAAAACAAATCCATACCTGATATAGATGAGTGTCAGCTGATCAAGGAGGAAGAACCGAATAAAGCAAGTAGACAAATTCTGGTGGCCATTTGCGTCCATAGAGACGACATGAAAGAGGTCGATGACGTCAGCCAGTTGCTAAGGAATGTGGGCATCGAAGAAACCCGAGATGCCCAATAACTTAAGATGCGTACAGACAAATATCGAAGAGTGCTGCAGCGAGTCTGACAACCCTCATGAACGAGGGGAGCATCGACATCACCTTAAAACAGGAGCCCTGGGTCAACGAAAACACTATTAAAGGGCTAAATAGGAGCAGCTATAACCTTTTCTACGCACGGAATAAATGTAAACCTAGGGCATGCATTCTTATCAAAGAAGTATAAATGCATTTCTTTGTGCGAAGTACAGCACAGTACATATCACAGTGGAAAAGGTGGAAGAGAAGGAAAATCCCTTCTTTTTGGTCTCGGTATTCCTGGCACATTACGAGATATACCACCGCACCGCTCACCAGATTAGTAGAGGAAAACAGGAGATATCCTAATAGGGTGTGATGCAAATGCAAAGCACACTGTATGGGGTAGATAGAGTATAAACTCTGATAGGTTTCCGGGATGGGACGAAATACTGGACCTCACGCTATCCACATACACAGACAGTCTCGTTGTGGATAACTGTACGGTATCCGATAAGCCTTCCATGTCAGATCACTCCTGTATACTCTTCAGCAATACACTGTTACTCTCACGTATCGGAAGCCATAAGAACAGCGTAGGAAAAATTTACCAGTATAGCAACAAAATGCCTTGAAAAGGGAGGCATTAAGAGTATTAGTAATCATCAGGATCTAGATTCAGAAGTAGAGAAGTTGGAAAAAATATTAACCACAACTTTCAATAAAAATACTCCGCTAACAGTTTTGAAAAACAGAAAGTCTCTTCCTTGGTGGAACAGTGAACTCAAAAACTTGAGAACACAACTAAGGAAAGCTTTCACTGAGAGTTTTAGAACCAAAATCTGTCAGCGATATAAAGATATTATGAAAAGATACAAAAAAGCAGTCCGGAAAGCTGAAAACGACTCATGGCGATGTTTCTGCACGTCTGTAGAAAGTTGCAGAGCAAAGGCTAGGCTGAGCACAATGCTTTCCAAAGATCATATTAATACGGCCCACATTAAGGCGGAGGGAAGTGATGAATGGACCTCCTCGGCAAAAGAGTCTCTGGAGGTACTAATTACAACGCACTTCCCCGGGAGTCAGAAAACACCTTCAACCAATGGTTCAAAGGCTTAAAAATATATACAAAGCTAGCATTCAACTATCTTACATCTAAAAAAGTTATAAAAGAAGTAAAGTTGTGTTCCTTCCGAAACCAGGCTGAAGAACACAATAGAATGTCAAGGATTTTACACCTATAAACCTTACCTCCTTTAAGGTACTAGAAAGGCTCATAGATTTACATGTAAAAACAATAATGGCGGATAAGTTATCCAAATCCCAACATGCATGCATACATAAGGGGCCGATCAACCGAAACTGCCCTTCATTGAAAAATCACTACACCACAAACAATACACCATGGCTGCTTTTATATACATAGAGTAATATAGAAGTAAATGGTATAATTAATTCTCTGGCGCCTGGTGGCACAGATGACACCGTGTGCAGATGGATACTATCGGAGCGTGAGAATAGGAAAATTATAGCTTCAAACGGCGCTGCAACACAATCAAGTTATTTAAGTAGAGGGACGCCTCAAGGAGAGGTTCTCTCTCCGCTTCTATGGGTTCTGGGGCTGAACGAAATGCTACTATAACTAAACGGTGGAGGAGTGAAAGCAGTAGCATATACAGACAATATAGTGCTGTTGGTATCCGGCATGTTTCCTTCAACAGTCAGCGAGGTTATGGAAAGAGCACTTCGAAGGTTATACCCATGAGCTGAGAACAATGGACTAATGGTTACCCCGAACAAAGCAGACGTGGAGATTGACACGAAACTGTCCTGGAATAAATAAAACATACGTGGCCTACTATAGTTGTAAAAGAATCGTCAGCAAGAATTGGGACCTCATACCAAGCATAATCATGTGGATGTATACGGCTGTCATAAGACCTATATTTACATATGATGCTCTGGTATGGTGGTTAGCGCTAAACAAACAATACAACATTAGAAAATTAAGTGGAATACAAAGAGTTGCATGTGCGGGTGTTGTTGGTGCAATCATCCGACTGATGCGCTCAAATATTTTTATTCACAAAACAGAAGCTTTTGCGGCGATAAGAATAAAATAATTTGGTGGTTGAAGCAGCAGAATTACGGACATAGTGTAATCCTAAACAAGCTCACCATTATTAAATCAGACTACATTCTGAAAAAACTTAATTTCAATAGAGACTTCCAGGTGAGGATACCATCTAGAAGAGAATGGAGAAGAGGATACCATTTCATTCTATAGCGACGGGTCGGGGGTATTCTCCGCTGATCTACGTCTACCGAACTCGGTTAGCATCTTCCAAGCAGAAGTTCTTGGCATAGAAAAAGCCTGCGAAGTTCTATTAGAAAACCACGGGAGTATACATAAAGCAATTATATTTACGGATAGCCAGGCGCCGCTCCTGGCCTTATCTTCACCCATGACAATTTCAGTATAGTTCACAACTGCAAGAAAGCACTAAGCTCAATAAAAGACAAGTCTAGCTGGAGGTCTTTACCTAGGTCCCGACCACACGAACATTTTTGGTAGCGAAAAAGAGACGAGTTGGCAAAAGCAGCAGCTTTCCTCAACGAATCCGAGGCGGAGCTAATAAAAAGTCCGCTAGGATCGACCACAGGAGAGATCAATAGACAATATCAAGAAGTTCCAAATAAGAAATGGAAAAACATTAAAAAATGCATCATAACTATACAATTATGGCCAACATATGACAGGAAAAGAACCAACGACTTATTAAACAGGTCAAGAAAAAGTATCTACAGAGTAACAGCACAACAGCGCACTGATCACTTGGGGAACATACGTCCCAAATTGGTATGCCCTGCAACATCTGTCGAGGCTGCGGAGTAGCAGGGAATAAAGGAACAATTTTCCACGTTTCTGCGAATGCCCAGCTCTTGCATAGATCCGATACAGAACACATGGAATCCATCAAGCATAAAAAAATGGAAAATGGTTTGAGAGAGAAGGTGAAAAGGGGAATGTTTAGTATCGCGCCGGTTAAGTATCGTTTATGGAGAAAAACAGGGTCGGGCTATCCCCACTCCCGACGCCTTATTGGAGAGAGGAAGGATCGAACTTTTTAATAAACCCTCCCTCGACCCCCTAGATCCCCTATGGACCTGTAAGGAGGCCTTTGAAAATTACCAAAAATCAGTGTTTTTGCTCATTTTTCCATACAAACTCATACAAACATCTCACGAATATTGCGTTAAAGTTTTCGGAGAAAAACAAACGAAGTTACAGCAGGTTGAATAACGGTACCTTAGGTTTGAGCGCCTTCCAGCTACCTGCACTGAGTGTACAAAACTTTGAATCGATTTTCCCAAATATGTCATTTTTAAAGTCGGTGACCAACCTACAGAAAAAACTACTGCATCAATCGTTTTGAAATTTTGTACAATTTTTGTACATATAAGTACATAGCTCTCGAATGACGTGGAGCTTTTCCAAAAATTTTAATTACTAACAATTTTACAATAACAAATATTTTGATTTTTTCGTCTAAAGTCGTCATTTTGGCTTGAAAATGGTACCAAAAATTGGAAACTTGAAAAATTAAAAAAAAACTCCACGTGATGCTGTAGGCTGGTCACCGCACTTTTCGAGGTGCCTGAAGAGATCGACGATAAATCCGTTATTCCTCGCTATTTTTCGATAAAGCTTTTTTAAGTATCTTTCAAATGTTGTACTTTCATATAATAATAAGTAAAATAAACCCACAGCAATAATTTTTTCTAAAAAAATTCATGAAAAAAGGGTATTTCTTCGACGAAAAAAACCTTACCCCCTCATAACTCAACAACGCCTGGACCAATTTGGCCAATTCTTTTTTCGAATAATTGCCGGAAAACCCCTAAAAACAGATCTTGCTTGTTTCAATGAATTGAAAAATGTCCTGAACTACTTAGAAGGGAATCCAATGAAGATGGTTTGTAAACAAAACTTCAGAAAATATTCATCTTCCTCTTCATCTTACTTCCAGTTACTTCCATACAATGTTTTTTTTTTTTTTGATTCAAAAAGGTAAATTATTCAGTGTAACCTTTATGTGTTTCTGACAAAGTCATCAATTGTAGATTAAAATTTGTCCAGCACTTTTCAAACAATTGCTTCGATATTTGGTGTACGAGGTGTGTCCAAAAAGTATCGCGAATTTGGTGTTTTTTCAAAAATTATTTATTTATTCATGAATATCTATTTTGTCCCCTTCTAAGTAATCCCCATGAGGTATTATACACTTGTGCCAACGGTTTTTCCAATCGTCGAAGCACTACAAAAAATAATTGTTTTTTATATTCTTCAGCTCCTTCCTATCTCGTCAAGAGAAGCGTAACGTCGTTCTTTCATGGGCCCCTTCAGTTAAGAGAGCAAGAAAAAGTCACAGGGGCCAGATCTGGTAAATACGATGCCTGCGGCATCATTAGTATGTTGTTTTGGCCAAAAAGTCGCGCACAAGCAACGATGTGTGAGCAGGGGCGTTATCGTGGTGCAAAAGCTAATTTTTGTCACATATTCTCGGCCTTCTGGGAACATTTGTTTTGGCCGAGCTCGTCGACATAAGTGAGAGACATGAGTACCAACATAACGCCACAAAAAATTCGAAATTCGAATATACGTAACCCGCGAAAATTCAAAATACGTAATACTTTTTGAACACACCTCGGATGTATGGTGCTGTTAGATGCTGGATGTACTCTGTTGACGGGACGATGAATGGTGGTTACACCAGATCAAATTGATGATTTCATTTCTGCGAAAATTCCTGACCCAGAATTATACGAAATGGTGAAACTCAATATGGGTCATGGACCTTGCGGACACTCAAGCTAACTTCGGTTTGTACGTCTGACAATAAATGCACGAAACACTATCTACGTGCTTTTCTTTTGTAAACACAAACTCGAAATGAGGGGCATACACTGACAGACGATAATGGCAGAACATTCAGCATTCAATTAGTGGAATAAATATCAAAGTTGACAACACGTCCCATATTCACCGTTATGGTCTAATTCATATTCGAAACCTTTCAATGAGAGTGTTGCAGTTCGGTGAAATCGATAGGTTTTTAATTACGTCACCAAAGAAAGCAATATGGTGGTTATGGCTTTGAACGAAATAAGATCAGCAAGTATGAAAAAGGACGGGTACGTGAACTGCAATGAAGCACTTTGTAGGATATTTACTGATATATACAACTCTTAAACGTTTTCCGACTGTTGCGCATCTCGCAGCTTATTTGACAAAATTGACAATGACGAGTTCTCAACTTGCGTCAGTGATCCGTTTGCAAGAATATGCTCTATTCGGAAATGTATTTATATTACACAAGGAATGCATCGTCTGAGAATAAAAACGACTATTGCTTCTACTTTCTGTTGCTATTGATTAACGTATGCGGTTTCACTTCATTTGAGTAATTGCGTACTTTGAATGGCACGGTGTGCGCAACTTTTTGGAAAACATGCCAGCGATTACAAATTTATGCGCCGAAACTGTGTAATGGAACCCAACTGATTGTGATCCAGCTATCGAATAGAAGGTGCCAAATTCTTGATTCTACGAGTTCCTTTGAGTTCCGACGATTTGCCATTTCAGTTCAAACGTATTCATTTTCCAGGGAAAATTGCATATGCGATGACAATCAATAGGTTTCAAGGATAGTCGGCAGAAATATGGAAATACTATGTTTTTTCAGACAGCCAGATATACGTGGCGTGTTCACAAGTTGGAAACCATCTTCTCAGTACATTTACGCAACGGAACAGAAACCAAAAAATTTTCTTTATCAACTGCGTTACATTGAAAAAATGTAGAAAAATCGCAAATAATTCATTTCGAACACAATATAAATTCAACTATTTTTTCATCTCAAAACACATAATTTCATGCAGGACAACGCCTGCGGGGTCAGCTAGTATATAGATATAAATTTCAAAGGATTAAAAATTATTGCGAGTTATAATATGATTATATTAACGAGTATGCAGTCTACTACACTTTAAACTTAAGTTTCTGATTTATATAGTTATAATATGATTATATTAACGAGTATGCAGTCTACTACACTTTAAACTTAAGTTTCTGATTTAAAATCAGTATTTTATATTAACTGATAACACACGTACTAAATCTAACTTATGGAAAAAAGTGTTAAATTAAAAATGTATTCTACTTACCTTTGAAACTCGATTAGGTTTAAGTTCAGGAAACGGCTTTTACGCAACAGTAAATTAAATGGCAAACCATGGCAACTAAAGCATTAGTAGACTTACAAGCTCCGGTCCGGGTCCTCTCATAACCTAAAAGTATAAAATAATTTCTCGCTATCAAGAAAAAATTATTTTAATACTTTTAATAATTCTTTCTTTAGCCACTTAAGTAATTTTTAGGACATATTTTTAAAAATAACTAACATTACAACCGCATTATTGATGTAATTAAAATTAAAGAGAAATAAAAATTAAATATATAAATTAAAATTATATAATCACTTATACAACGGAAATATTTCATGCTTTTAGATATTTCAATTTTTTAAAGAAGTAGCAAGGTTAAGTAGATGCCCACTTTCACCTTTTGTCTTTTGCCACTTACACTTCTTTAACTAAAACATCCGGTTAATTTGTAAAGGTAATTTAAGGTTAATTTAATTAGATATTTTAATTTATTTACAAATGTGGAAAATGAGGTTCAAGTTATTATCTCATTTAGCCTTCCCGGCACCCTTAGGCGAATATTCAGCCTAACAATATCTGTAATTGATGGAGAGTTGCAACTACGTTGCTGAGTCCAGTAGCGGGGCGATGCTGTGGCGCTGTTGGACGATGCTTGGTTGGTGCCACGTGGTGCGGACGCCATGGATGGAGCTCAGGCCGGGCTGCAGTGGTTCGGCGTCGTACCGTCCGGGTTGCTTGCCTTGATCTACCCGTGCTTAAGGCAGCTGGCTGACCTACATCGCGTCGTGGTGCCCTGTGCAGCAGCGTGTGATGTGGAGTGGCATAAATCGTCAGAAGAGTATTCCTGCGTCACATGAGTGTGCGACAGGCAGTTGAGCCAGTGCTCATGTGACTGGGCAACACGCTGGCGTTGTTTCGGTGATAACTCCTTAAAGAGCGTACAGTGCTGTAGTCGGTGTTTCCGCCGACATAGCGGGCATCAGATGCGACGCGGCTCAGTTTGGGCGGATGGCGTTGATGGGGGTGCCACATTGTGTCGTCGTATTGATCGATCATTATTGATTTATTTTCATTATTTGATTGATTTTGGTTTGTGTTTCAGCATTATGTTCGGATTATTTAGTATCGCATTTTCGCTATTATTCGCGGTTGGTAGAAAGCATAATTTAACCAGTGGTCTGGTGAGTATTCTGTTTTGAGTACGGAGATCAACGACCCTGATATGACCGTCTGAGCCATAATGGAGCCTTTCTATACGGCTAAGTCGCCACTGGGTAGGTGGGGGAGTATCGTTGTTAATAAGTACACAATCTCCAAGCTTTGGCGCATTTTCTGATGTTTTCTATCGATACCTCTTGTGGAGGTCCTTTAAATAGTCTTCTTTCCACCTGCGACTGAAATTATGATGGAGAATTTTAACTCTCTTCCATTGACTTAATAAGGTTCAAGTGTGGCCAGAATGGGTGCTCCATTGAGAAGGTGCATTGGAGATAGGGCTGTGAGATCTGAGGGATCTGCGAGAGTGTTGTTAGTGGCCGTGAATTGAGAACTGCTTCAATGCGAATTAATAGTGTTGTAAATTTTTCCTAATTAAATTTGTAGTTTCCAGCTACATTTTTCAAGTGGGATTTGAACAGCTGATTCCCACAAATCGCACATATGACTAGCTCTTGGAGGGATGAATTGCCAATTAATGCCTTGGGGAGCGTACTTTTGTAGAATATAAGGAGAGACTTGTTTAATAAAGTTCACAAACTGTTTTTCTGTGGCTCTTTGATCTTGCACATGAAAATGCAATTTTTTATTTGAGGCTTAAGTCGGGGAATATWGAACTCTTGGCGGATTATATGTTTCATTAGGCGATGTTCCGCGCGCAACATTAATATGTGTATATACTTGAGTAGCAATGTTGCAAGCCGAGACCTCTCTGGTATTATTAGAGGATGACGTTCGTTATATGTCAGTCTTGAGCACGAAGCAGACCTTTCGTATCCAGAAATGGATTTAGTACTAAGAGTGAGCTCTTTTTGTCAACCGGCTTTGAGGATTTGAGACGTTCGATTGGATATATACGTCTTCCATGCATGTGGAGGTTTTTCTAACCATGCTAATACAATCAGACCAGAGATACAATTTATATTTTGTCATATTTATATGAGTTTGCACCATAGATCCTAGTTCGGCCTGAAGTAGCGCACCATATAGTTCCAGTCGTGGCAGACTTATTGTTCTTAGCGGAGCCACCTTTGCCTTGGCTACTAGTAGTCGACTGGTGGTCGCTGTGCCTTTTCAGAGGCATCACAGAAGCCATGTAGTTCGACTGGGGCGTAATTTATCCATCGTGGGATTTGTATCTGTGAGATATCATTTAGATTGTCCGCGCGCTGGGACCACTTTTCTAAACGAAGTGGTTTCACTTGTTCATCCCAGTCAGTTCCATCTAGCCACAATTTTTGTATTAGAATTTTTGCTTGTATCATAAATGGCGAAAGCCATCTTGCGGGGTCGAAAGTTTTGCCACCGAGGATGAAATTTGCCTCTTTGTTATAGATGATAGTGCGGATATTGACTCATTGGTGTATGAAAACTGGTCAGATATCGCATTCTAGTGTATCCCCAAGGTTTTTGTTGTGCTTTCCTTTTCGAATTTAAGGAAATTATTGTCTAATAGATTTTGTTTAGGTATATCCTTTAAAATATTAAGGTGATTCGCCGTTATCTTTTTCAACGGAAACCCTGGTGTATTAAGCGCTTGTGTCACATGCGGCTTCCAGACACAGTGTCGTCTACATACGTTTGTGTTTTCAACACTTGTGTTGCCAGAGGAAATTCTGACTTTGTGTCTTCTGCCAGTTCGTGGAGTATACGAATGGCGAGGTATGCGGCACAGTTTACCCCAAAGATATTTCTTTTTAATTTAAAGTCACGTAGTGGACTATTGGGATATTTTCGGAAAATAATTCGCTGAAAATCTTGATCATCTTTATGTACGACTGTTTGTCGATACATTTACATACAACATCCCCATTGAAAACGTATTTGTATATACGCCAGATTAGTATGAGGAGCATTAAATCTGGCTGAAGCGTGGGTCTCGTAAATAAAATCTTATTTAGGGAATTCCCCGAACATGAGAAGTTTGAGGTAAAATGAATAGTATTTATTTTTTATAATTTTTTCACCAGGGCTGACTTCCTCCATGTGGTCAAAATGGAGATATTCTTCTAAAACAATATTGTATCTTGTTTTAACTCGCATTTTTTAAGTAGGCTTTTTTCCATACTTAAAAACTTTTTGTTAGCAGAGGTGCGAGAATGATAGTGGGGAAATTTTGGCTTTAGTGGTAGTCGTACCACGTACCGGCCATTATCTAATCGAGTAGTTCTGGATTTGTAAAAATCCTCTCACTATCGATCTTCTGAGGTTATGATTGATATGGGGGGAGTTCTTCTAACTCCCAAAATTTCTTCAGTTGTGTATTGAGGTACTCCTTTGAGATTTCCTTAACTTGAGTTGTCATTGTTGTGCCTGGTTCCGCAACTAGTCCGCTTAGGATTCATCCGAAAATGGTATTTTGCGCCAGAAGGGTTTTTGTTATTTTCTCAACACCTTCAAGAATAATTTGTAGGATGAGATCGCTGCTTAATAAAATGTATATTTGAGCGGGAGTGTTGCAGTTGGGGTCTGCTAACTTAAAGTGTGAAACCTTTTGCCAATGCTTGCTATTTATATGATAGCTTGGAAGCATGTTTGTTAGTTGCGATAAGACAATAGCTGTTGCTTATTTGCGCTTATCCGCTTGGGGGGAAATAAGGATAATGGAGTAGATTTTGTTTGATTTTTGTACCACTCTTCCGCCCATTCCCGTAATTTGAAAATTAGCTAGTTTTTTGACAGCTGTTGCCTGTTTTGTGCCCTAGACGCTATAAATGATCGTTGTGATCCTTGGTCTATTAAGCTCTGAGTTTAAACAGTTCTCCTGTGTTCGATGGAGACAACTGCTGTGGGTAATAGTACCTTACTGTGATTTTCGCTATGTAGCGTTTGGGTTTTCAGCGCCTTTTAGCAGCATGGTGCTTATTGGCAGTTTTCAGCATTTGGTGTTGCAACTAAACCTGTTGCTCTTTTTATGTTTGCGCTGTTTGGGGGTGAGCTGGAAAAATTTGTTATATGTAACATTGAGTGTTGTCTTTTATGGCAGTAAATGCAATTAAATTTGCTTTCGCACTCTTTAAGCATATGCGCACGCGACAAACAGTTTATATATAGTTTTTTGTTCTTACGAAATTGTTTCGATCGGTAAGATTAATTTTTTTGAATTTTTCGCACGATTTGAGTGTGTGACTTCTTCTACAAAGTTCGCATGACGTGTGTTTATATTGTTCGGATGTGAACGATTGATTTTTATAATTGTTTCTATTTAAATTATTGTGGCTACTTGCTTAGGGTCTATGGAAGCTGCTATTGAGGTCCCTTTGAACGTTTTTCGGTCTGACTATTTTTTTATCTAATCTTTTTGTAATTTCATATTGGGTAATAAGAAATTCTTTCATTTGCTGCCACGTTGGGCACTTTTTTCGCGATGAGAGCGATTGCTCCCACAAAAGTAACGATTTCTCTGGTAACGCGGCTGTGCATATATTTACCAGAATGGGGCCCCAATTATCTTTGGGAATATTCTGTGTCGATAAAACCGACAAACAATTTGAAACCGTGGATTGAAGCTTTATGAATTCTTCACTGGTTTCTTTCTGAATTTTTGGTAAATTCATTAGTATCGTCATATTCTCTCGTTTTCATAACGTGCTTTTTAGAGCTTCCTAAGCAAAATTAAAATTTTCGTCATTACGAACGAACTCTTTGACTATTACGCCTGCCTGACCTTTGGTTTTGTATCTGAGGTGATACAATTTTTGTTCATTAGATAATTTTGGGTGGTTGATGTAAACGGCTGTGAACATGT
>NW_017537230.1:0-29780 GCF_001853355.1 Bactrocera latifrons | reverse complement strand
TCGATGTTTTGTTCAAAAAAACTTGCCTTATTTAGACTAATATTTTGTTGGGAATCCCTTTTGCAAAATTACTTCCCTGCAGCGTTGGTTCATTGTACGGACTAGTGTGTTACATTGGTCCGGAGTAATTTTGCTCCATTCTTCATTTAAAATTTGCCACAACGTAGCCTTATTTGACGGTTTTCTCGCCGCAACTGCCCTTTTAATAATCCCCCATAGATTCTCTATAGGGTTTAAATCCGGGCTTTGGGCAGGCCACTCAAGACACTTGATACGGTTCATCGCAAACCAGTCCTTAACGACCCTGGAGCAGTGCTTTGGGTCGTTATCCTGTTGAAATATCCATGCTAGTGATAAATTATGGGCGTAATTTTTATCTAGGTGTTCGGCTAAAATGTCTCTGTACATACTGCCAGTCATTTGTAAAATAAAACCGCGGGGCACGTCAATTGTCTACAAATTATCGACTTAATGTGCGATAAAAGAATCGTTTAATTCGTCGTTAGGCAGTTGGCCCGCAGACGGTGAGGAATTTACTTACTATTTTCTTGCTCATGGAAATTCCAATAGTTTTACACTCCATGTAAGTAAAAGAGATATTTCAACTAATTTATCGTTGGACATTCACACTGCTGGCTGGTGAGGAATCGTTTCACTGCTCGTAGTTTGTCTTTAATCGATAAAACATATGATAAAAGTACTACTCTCTCACCACTATGAAACCCTAAAACTCGCTTATAATCGAGCTTGCTAGCTTGTTTCCACATTCTAGCCCTACTTATCACACGTCCATCGTTGTCGGTTGAACAACTGCCTAATTATAGTGTAACATTACAAAACAAATATTTTAATCAACGATTGTAAACAATTGACGTGCCCCACAGTTTTATTTTAGTCTAGTCTATGCATATGTTTATAATTCCCGCGACTGTATCTATTTTCCTATTTTTTTTTTAGTACATTTATCTTAAACATTTCAATGTATGTTTAACATAAAACCGTTTAACTTAAAAAGTTTTTATACTCTCGTAACAAAGTTGCTAAAAAGAGTATTATAGTTTTGTTCATATAACGGGTGTTTGTAAGTCCTAAAACTAAAAGAGTTAGATGTAGGGTTATATATACCAAAGTGGTCAGGGTGACGAGTAGAGTTGAAATCCGGATGTCTGTCTGTCCGTCCGCCCGTGCACGCTGTAACTTGAGTAAAAATTGAGATATCTTGATGAAACTTGGTACGCGCATTTCTCGGGTCCATGGGAAGGTTAAGTTCGAAGATGGGCAAAATCGGCCTACTGCGACGCCCACAAATCTTATCTTCATTTAGCCACAATTAAAAATTAGACTTGCATATAATATATAAATTATAAGTATATACTGGTAATTACTTATAGACCGAAAATAGATTATGTTTCGACTGTTTATTATTAAGTATTATTTCCTCATCGAGTATACATCCTTTTTGGTCAGTTCGTCTTTAACGAATACAAACAAATAAAAAGCAGAGCAGAAGCTCAATAGCATGTCACATTCAACTTTTAGGGTTAGAAATTAAAAATGAATATTTATGTCTTTATAGATTGCATGGAAAGTATGAAATAATGGATTTGTAACTGGACCAGAACATATCTTTATTTCCGATAAATGAACAGTACCCATCAGCTAAAAGAAGTCACCGCATTTTTCACATAGTCAACAACAACTGAACTTTATAGCACCAATCAATCAAAATGTCTGCTATTTCAAGAAAAGTTGAAAGGAAAGGCTAAATTAGAAGTACCTGAATATTTTATACTCTTGCAACTTGCAACGATCAAAGCCGAAGAAATGCTCATAGGTGACGGCAAAACTTTATATTAAACCAAAAACGCTAAATAAATATCAGGCTTAGACTAAACTCTTAATTAATTCCATTCAGCGATAAATCACATAATATTCAACGAATCCTCTCCAAATATATGGTTTATTAAAAAGCGAAATCATTAGGGGTATTCGCTTGCTCTTGCTATACCGATATCTATATCTAATCAAGCGGTAATGTGTTATTCAAAATCCATCGAATATAATTGCAAAATCAACAGATACTACTCGTAAGAAACTGAGAATTGATAGGTATTTTTAAATACTGCATTGTTCTTTGCAAGGCTTAAGAAATATTTGTCAGGTATTATGCACTCATCTCAAATTATGATTCAGCAGTTTCTTGTTCAGTTACAACTATCATCATAATTCATGCACATATAAGTGTTCATAATCACATATCGAAAGTAAACAGGACTTTTTGAATCTTCCTCTGATGGTAAAACGTTTCAATTGATGGAACAAGTTTATGGCGATGATTGCCATTACCATTGGTCGTTAGGACATAAATAACAATCAACATGTGGACTAATTAAAATCCGTGATCACCAGAAATTCCAACGAAACTGTGCGTGAATTCATCAAAAATCAACCTTAATCTTTATTGAAAGTCACGGCAATGGTCCTGAACATCTCCAAAGCATCGACTAATCGCATTTCGAACGAAGATTTGGTCTTACGAAAGGTGTGTGCATGGTTTGTTCCGCATAAATTGACTGACGACCAAAAGTTACTCAGAATCCAACATTCGACACCGAGCGAAATGCTCCCTTTTCGGTAAAATGCATTTGCTCATGAAAGGAAAGCGTTATGCAGACGTAGAGGCCACTCAAAAGATTTGCACCGACATTTTGGCGGCCATACCGGCCAACGAGCTAAAACACACGTTGCTTTTGGCCGAAAAACCATTTCTTCCGTTTTTTTTTTTTAATTTAAGTCCTGTTTTCTTTGTAACGCATCTTGTAAGTATGTGTATATAAACAAAAACCAGTGTAACCTACCTGTACCTGTACTGTGTGATGTTATTTCGTGTTTTTGAAGTATAGACGCCAACAAGTGGACAAGTGTTTTGAAATATCTTTAATAAATAATCTTTTAAATACTAATGTGTAAGTCTTTCCGTGCTGTAGTTCGGGCGTAATGTGCGGACATACAAAAAAAGGCGTTTCATTTTTCTATATAAAGTGGGATTGAGAGTATGTATAATACAGTGATGTGCGATGAAATAGAGCCAGTACTATCGAAATTATTTAAATTAACAAATCATGTAAAAATCACCTTTTTCATTTATTCCTTTAATAGGTAAAAAAGAACAACTTATGAGACATATATTAAAAAACAAATTAAACAGCGTAAGTCTAAAACATAAATGAAAAAATTCAAAATTCATTGGTATATCTTATTTCGGCTGTGACTTGAAATAGAGCCAAAAGTAATTATTCAATTTCAGTCGTATCTCATGWCCTGAAATCAAAAATTTTTATGAAATAATTAAAGGAAACGATGCAGCTATGTTAAATCTTACTCAATATTTAGTGCAGTATTCTTTATTTTTTATAACTGCTGAGCAACGCCTCGGCGTCGAATCCACTAAATTCAGGCACTTAGCAGCTGGAATTTGCTCCCATGCGTCCTTCACTAGTTTCCAAAGGGCATCCTTATTTGTTGGATTTTTTCCTCTAAGAGCCACTTTAACCTCTCGCCACAAATTTTCAATTGGGTTTAGATCTGGCGACTGTGGCAGCCAGCATAGAACTTGGATGTTATTTTGACTAAACCATTCTTTTGCCGCTTCGATGTGTGTTTTGGGTCGTTATCTTGCTGGAACACCCATAGAGGCGCATATTAAGTTCTGGGTAAGGCAACATAGTTTCATTCAAAATTCTAGTGTACTGTAAGGCATCCATTGTACCTTCTATCCGAAATAGAGGACCAGTCCCATAATAAGAAAAGCACTCGCATACCATTATACTCCCACCACCATGTTTTACCGGCTGTACAGTGTAATGAGGGCAGAATTCGGTATTGGGGTGCCTTCGCACAGTAAGGCTGCCTCGGCCAGAGTTAAATAAATTCACTTTTGTTTCATCTGACCAAAGAATGTTTCGGTAGTTTATTGATTATAAAAAAGTCCAGAAGGTCTGGCAATTTCTGTCTATCTATAGGCCAAGAAGTGGGTCTTCCTGTAGAAATAAATTTGCATCCAACTGCTTGTATAGCTTTAAGAAGTTCTTGACCTGTGGTTGTAGTTAAACAAGATCCCCAATGAGTGTGTAAATTCATATACATATACGTATCTATATCGTATACGTATTCATATACATATACATACGTATCTGCTTTATATCATGCCTTTGGAGATTGCGCAAATTTGTTGTAGCTTGAATTTCTTGCGTCTAAATCGGATCTTATTTACAGTGTCCAATATTGCTTTTGATAATTATAGCGCTCCCTCCTCGTGCTGAGTTTGCCGGGTGTGTGTGATAGAATTCATAATTTTTAAATTTAAAAAATTAATGGTTGGCAAAATGCGTTCCAGACCATGACATACATATGTATATCAATATTTCTGCAATATAGAATAACTTCTAATTAATTTTTACATTTGGAAAGTCCATCAGCGTTAGACCAAAGAGTTATTACTGTTCATCAATAAATTGGAATGGTACCCAAGAACGTTGAGCCACTGATTAAAGGACTTAAATAGTTTCTCTTGCTCATTTTTTGAATTGTATTTGTATGGCCTTGCTTAGCCATTTGCGCAAATGAAGCTTCACAAACGGAAGAAAGGGATTTACTTCTCCTGTGTTAACAACGGGAAAAAGAAAAGAAATTCAGGCACGACTAATCAAAAATGGGCGGCATACGGTCACCATGTTAGGTGCGGCTGATATTACAACTTGACTAATACATATCGCAGAGCCCTGGGAGTCCCTTAATGCATTGATAGTGAAATTTCCGCTAATAAGGTGGAAAGGGTGATATGAGACTTCTCTGCTGAGGTATTAACCCCGTGATGTATCAGTAAACATCCACCTTGTTCAATGGTCAGGGATTGGGCATTGGGAGCAAGAGTAGTAGCTTGCGTTGCCCGGTGCGAACGCTGATCCACCTGTGTTTTCCGTAATTGGTAAAGCGAAGGACAGGTCTCAGGGACTGAGGTTGAATATTATCGCCGAGGATACACCCGTTCCTGTTCATTGCGACAATGCGCTAGAAAAAACAACCAAGTAACAGAGAACGAATTGAGAAAAAATAACAATAGCAAAAGTCGATGTGTACAAGATACTCAAAATCCGACCATTAGCGGATTAAAAACCTTCTTGGTCAGTATGTAAAGTCAACGGAAAAAGTTTACGGATCATCGAATCGGAAGTTTAAAGTTCCACCTTTATCAAGTGGCACGTAAAAATGGGAAATGAAAGTTGCACAAATCAAAATAAATCACTCCGAAGCTCAAAAGTTACTGAAGCAGACAATCTACGAGAAGAAGATGGATTTCCGACAAAGAAAACAAACAACGCGTTAGCCCCAGCGTGGTGATTTCGAAGGTGTAGGAGCCTTAAATATTTTATAAGGAGGTGCGAATTTTTATTTAATAATATCATAGCGGAGAGGTGCATTTAGTAGGCGAGCCCATATTCGGAATATTTTGAATGAAAGGAATTTATCCGAATACTCTTGTAAAAACGGATTAAGACTATGAAAGTCCCAACCCGTACTCGCACCAAATAGAGGGAGGTAATTTTTAATCTTAGAATTTGCAAATTGTTAATGTAAACAGACATATGGTGTTCTTTGATTTATAGAATCTCTGCGATTAGAAAATAAAGGAGCAGAAAACTTTAGTTACATTATGGTGCTTTGCTACCGATGGGTTAGCTAATTTACCAAACATTAGCACAGAAGTAAGTAACCAAATTTTCTGGTATGCAGTGAGTAAATTAAAAATAGTTTTTTTTATTTGGTTCTGAATTTAGGAAGAGGTTGTCTTTGGTTACTGAATACTATCGTCAGTGACTGCACTCTATCTACATCCCAACCAAAAAAACATTCCACTGACGAGATGTCCTGTGATTTAATGGCGGTGATGAAGGGAACGGAGAAGACAAAGTTTTCCAGGCGAAAACTTTAGAGACGATCGGTAAATATGCAGACTCCATGAACAATGTAGCTGCAGCCATGATGTCGCTTTGAGAGGCAATAGCAAGAGGCAAAGCAAATTAAATATTAATAACTAATTAAAAAAATTAATGTATACCTATTTATATTTTTTATTGAAAAATAATTTATTTAATTTAAAAGGAAATTAATGACTGAATTATATTTTAATGAAACAAACTGAAATATCGGTACAATTTTTATAATCTAAATTTTTATTGCAAGTTCTACGTTCTGCTCTGCTACGCCTCTGAATAGATTCAGATTTCATTCCCACATCTCCAGGAGATGTGTTTTCTGGCAATATTTCGGTTTCATCTATGAAAAGGTCACGTTTTTGTAATATTTTGTATGAGTATTTGTACCGCAATGTATGTTCTTTTAAAACAAAGAAAAGCATGATTTTAAAATTCGCATTCTACGGGAACGTTTGATTTACCCAACCACTGCAAAATAGCCGTCTTCTACACAAAACTTCTTCTTTTCGATTTTTGTACTGGCGTAGATACTTGTAGCCGAGTTAAGAACAGCGCGACAGTCGTTTCTCCTTTTAGCTACGTGGCGCGAATTGGATATTCCAGCGAAACCATTTCCTTCCCCACTTGATACTTCCAACGGAGTGGAGGTCTTCCTCTTCCTCTGCTTCCCCCGGCAGGTAGAGCGTCCAAAACTTTCATAGCTGGAGTGTTTTCGCCTATTCGGACAACATGATCAAGCCAGCGTAGCCGCTGTTTTTTAACTCGCTGAACTATGCCAATCTCATCGTGTAACCCGTACAGCTCATCGTTCCATCGAATGCGATATTCGCCGTGGCCAATGCGCAAAGGACCATAGATTTTTCGCAAAATTTTTCTCCCGAAAACCCTCAAAGTCGACTCATCAGTTGTCGCCATCGTGCAGGCCTCTGCATCATATAGCAAGACGGAAATTATGAGTGACATATAGAGTTTGACTTTTGTTCGTCGAGAGAGGACTTTACTTTCAATTGCCTACTCAGGCCGAAGTAGCACCTGTTGGCAAGAGGTATCCTGCGAAGAGGTGGTGTGTGACGATTTTCATTTCAGGAGTCTTTTCCAAGATTAGGCACATGGCGAATATCTGTTCGATGGTTGACTTGCTAGCTCCAAAGCCACACTGATAAGGTCCAATCAGTTTGTTGACGTTGGGCTTTAATTTTCCACACAATACGCTCGATATAATCTTAAATGCGATTTTGAGGACGCTGTGGGGTCTCCTTTTTTATGAATTGGGCATAGCACACTTAAATTCCAATCATTGGAATTTTGCTCATGCTTTCGTCCCACCATACTTTACAAAGAAGCTGATGCATGCTCCTTATCAGTTCTTCGCCGCCGTGTTTCTTCAGACGGGTAATTGCTATTCGAACTTCTCCATGGTGGGGCAATGGAACGTCTGCTTCATCGTCATCGATTGGGGAATCGGGTTCGCCTTTTCAAGGCGTTGTGCGTTCACTGTCGTTCAGCAGGCTGGAGAAGGGTTCAATCCATAATTTAAGCATGCTCTGGGTTCTCCACCCTCCCAGTCTACCAGTCTCATATAGATGAGTAAAATTATGGTAAAATGTTACACACACGAATTTCAAACTTGCTGTTAGTCAGACGGTTTCAATTGTAGAATGATGTCTCAGCACAAAGACTTTGGAATTCTAAAGAAATTTTTAAATGTAATTTCCTAATATAAAAAGGGATCTTCGTTGATGAGCAAAACTGTTAAATTGCGCCTGCAAGTATAACTAGCAGATAAGCAATATTATATGATCAGACAGATATTCGCCACAGCTGTTCCTCACTAGAATAACTGCTGTTGTCAACATTACCCAACTCGGCCACTCGATGTATACATTGATCCACTGCCGGTTGATTTGGGCTTCGTCCTTGAATGTGCTGCTCCCTGTCCCTATAAGTACTGGTATCCACGATTTAGGGTGGCTTTACAGTCCGTTCACAGTGGAAGCTTGTCCTACGCCAGCATTTCTACCCATTTGGTCGTATGGCAGGGTAGACACTTGTCCCCCCACGTATATAATTATTGCGTTTGTTATTTGTTTTTTCATCGCCCATCGATAGAAATGAACCGTATACTACTGACACTTCGTCAATCATTGAAAGCAATGAAGTCAAGGAGGACTTTGAGATGGTTGGTAACTCAAAAAGTGTAGATATTGTATTGAAAAATATCAAATATTTAATATAATAAGCAATTAATTTCCTCAATATCTGGGATTTTTGGACCATTATAACCAGGCTTTCAAACAAACTCATCATATTTTTAAATTCTGAATCCTCTCCCTTGAATTTCGGACTCATTTTAGGGAATCTTGAGCTGTGAGAAAGTCGAAAAGATATTTCGGCAATTGAGGTTTTATTTTTTGCTAAAATTTACTGTATTATATGCTTCGTTTCATGTAACTTATGAATATTTTCATGACTTCTTAGGAGGTTGGTTTCTATAAGAAAATAAAAATTGTTTAAATGAGTTATGCATCTACCCACTCTACCCGGGAAAACTGGCGCACCCTAATAAGACAGCTTAATTCACCACAGCTGATGACACCAACACAACTCACCATACGTATACGCTCACTCATCAAAAAGGATAGACAAGGAGAAAGCAGATACAATTCGATCTATACAAGCCGCGCATCAACATTCGCTTCTTCACTGCGCCGCGTCGACACCTTTCGACATAATTCGTTCGCCACACATCATCAATTCGATACTTTTACTTCGTTACTCCGTCAACAATACCCGTCCCCGTCCCGTTGCTTTAGCCACTAATTAAGAATATATAGATCGGGTTTGTTAAGAATATAGTTCACCAGTTTTATGCTGACACGCAATTATTTTAATCAATCAGATAAGAATGGAGAAAAGCTCACATTCTTAAATGCCGACATGCAACCTGTACTCGTAACTAGCGAACTCACCTTTTGTTTCCGAAACTCACTTGATAGTTTTGTTATAAAATAAATAACGCACAGCACAAGACTTTTTTTTAGAATTGTAAATTTTTTTTTTTCTATTTTATTTCGGAATATTTTCAAAACGTTATATACTGATCGAATACCGAACTCGGCGGCGGAATCAACGTACGATGATGGACGTGGAAGCGAAAAAAGGGAAGAAAAGATGCTGCGAAAGCTTATGCGCAAGTGCTTGGAGCGTCGACTCATACGGAAGCAAAAAGCGAAGTGAAGTGCGACTGGAGTTGTCCGTTCCTTTTTTTGAAGTTGTTGTGTTCCAGTTGGTAGTGTGGTGTCATTTTTGAGTGTATTGGTGTGATGTGGAAAGTGAGTGGTGAGTGAGGTGTGCTGTTTGTTTATGATGATTTTGCCTGCCAATGTGGGGTGTTGAAATGTTATGTAGCTGTGTTTCATGACGATGTAGACTGAGAGTCATTTAGACATCCCGGGCCCCCTAGGAAAATTATTAGCCTAGTAATCTTTGAAATTGTTACAATGTGGCCACCACGTTACTGAGCCCAGTGGGTTGGCGAGAGCGCGGCCTAGGTTGACGCCGCCGCGTAGAGGTATTGTGTTGTTGGCGCCGAGTACGTGTTCGGGATTCTGGTGGTGGCTCAGCTTTTCGTGGTCGTGCAGCACGGTTCGCGACTGGAGGAGGCAAGTAATTGTCTGCCGATATGGAGTGGGTAGTTGCCAGACAATTTAGGCAGTGGCCATGTGCCTGGACATCTGCTGGCGGAACGGAGGTAGCATTCTCTTAAATATGCCGCAGTGCGGCAACCTTTGGGGGCGGCGGCAAAGCGGGTATCGCTGCGGTTCTGCTCACACCGGCGACGGATTTGCGCGTGTTGCACTTCGGGCAACAGTTGGTTGCGTTGTCGCCGTGGGATTTCGAGGGGCTGGTGTAGGCCCCGTTCGTGGTACGTGAATGGTCGACCAAACGGCTGGCATTGGTGCTGGCGGCATATCAACATCCATTAATCTGTCAAAGATATTATTTAAGTTATATGTTTGTGGTAGATACGGGTATGATAGTTGGTGCTACGTTAGGTGGCACTGGTGGGTAGTCATGTGGATCACCCAACTATTATTACTTTTGCGATTCATTAAGATATTATTCGTGGTTCGTTTTACGGGTTATATCGATTTATCGTTTATTGTTTACTGTTTACGTGCCGGTTTTATCTGCTATGAGCAAAAGGCATAGTTTAACGAACGGCCGAGTTACTGTTCCGTTTTGCGTACGAAAATCAACAACGCGAATGTGACCGTCGGAGCCGTGGTAAAGCTTCTCTATGCGGTCAAGCTTCCATTCAGTAGAGGGGAGACAACCGTCATTAATTAAGGCACAATCTCCAAGCTTAGGCGCGTTTTATGGTGTTTTCCAGCAGTACCTTCTGTAGAGATCCTTTAAATAATCTTCTTTCCATCGAAGACTGAAATCGTGATGGAGAATTTTAATTCTTTTCCATCTATTTCATAAGGAAAGCGATTCCACGCCTGGCTCAGGTGTGGCCAGAATGGGTGCTCCCTTTAAGAAATGCCCTGGAGTTAGGGATGTGAAGTCGGAGGGATCTTGCGATAGTCTTGTGAGTTGAGAACGGCTTCAATTTTCGCTAGTAATGTCGCGAATTCTTCGTAATTAAATTTGTATTTTCCAGCTACTTTTTTAAAATGGGATTTAAAACTTTTTACTGCGGATTCCCATAAACCACCCATATGAGGAGCGCTGGGAGGGATAAATTGCCAATTAATGCCTTGGGGAGCATATTTTTATACAATGTCAGGTGAGACTTGCTTCACAAAATCCACAAATTGTTTTCCTGTGGCTCTTTGTGCTCCGATAAATGTTCTACAATAATCGCTCTTGATTTTTGAATGGAAAGCCACGTCTTCCGACGAAGCGAGCAAATGCCGCGAGAAAAGCCTCCTTTGTCAGATTGGTACATAGCTCAAGGTGTACTGCTTTTGTCGTAAAACAGACAAAGACAGCCACATAGCCTTTCATCAGGGTGGAAAAGGCCCAGCAAAGTCGACACCTGTGTTGGCAAAAGGCAGAGCGAAGTTGCAGCGTTCCGGTGGAAGTGCTGCCATAATCTGCGTTCTCAATTTCTGATTGTGCATCGTGCAGACCTTGCATGTGAAAATACAATTCTTGATTTGGGGCTTAAGACGGGGAACATATTAGTCTTGGCGTACCATATGTTGCACGTTGCGATGTTCGGCGTGTAACATGAGTATATGGATATAATTGATGAATAATGTGGCAAATGAGGATTTCTCAGGTATTATTATGGGATGGCGTTCATTATACGTAAGGCTGGAATTAGCAAGCCGGCCGTTTGCACGAAGCAGATCTTTCGTGTCTATAAATGGGTTTAGTACTAAGAATGAGCTCCTTTTGTCAATTGGCTTCGATTCTCTTAGTAATCCCAGGTCGCGGCTGAAGTAGCGCGTTTGGGTCGATGCGATAAGAGCGACCTTTGCTTTYTGTAAGTCTTGGTGCGTCAATGTATCGCATTGGGGGCAAGTTGCTCCCTTTACCTTAAGTTTGAGTCGTTCTGCGAAATTGAGAATATAGGCGACTACTCTGAGTGCTCGGGGGAACGATGAAAATCGTTCAAGGATGTCATTATCATCCACTATTGTATGATAGGTGTCGGTTTTTCGACTTTCTGGGGCGATTATGTTGCTTCTTGCCGATTGTGGCCAAGAATCTGTGGATTCAGTTAACCATCGGGGGCCATTCCCCCAGAGCGTGGTGGTGGCAAGATCCAGGGGTTTGCACCCTCTTGTACCTAGATCAGCAGGATTGTCAGCACTGGCTACGTGTCGCCATGTGGCTGCTCCTACTAGGTGAAGTATTTGAGAAGTTCGATTAGAAATATATGTTTTCCACGAGTGTGGTGGCTTTTCTAACCAGGCTAGAACGATTTCGGAATCGGACCATAGWTATAATTTGCATTTTGCCATGTTCATGTGGGTYTGCACCATAGAAACCAGCTTTGCTAGTAGCAGAGCGCCACAGAGTTCAAGTCGTGGTAGACTTATCGTTTTTAGAGGAGCGACTTTTGCTTTTGCCGCTGGTAGGTGGCTTGTGGTTGCAATATCGCCTTGTGTGCGCACATAGATCGTGGCACAATACGCCTTTTCAGAGGCGTCGCAGAAGCCGTGTAGTTCCACTTTGTATTCGGGGGAATAGTTTACCCACCGTGGAATTTGAATCTGCGAAATGTCTTTTACGTTATTAACGAACTGGGACCATTTTTCTAAGCGAAGAGGCTTCACTTGGTCGTCCCAGTCGGTTCTGTCTAGCCATAGTTCTTGGATCAGGATTTTCGCTTGTACATAATTGGCGAAAGCCATCCCGCGGGGTCGAAAAGTTTCGCCACAGAGGACAAAATTTATCTCTTTGTGATATCGGATAATGCGGAAAACTGGTCAGATATCGCATTCCATTGTATGCCCAGTGCTTTTTGTTGTACTTTCTTTTCAAATATAAGGAAATTAGTATCCAGCAAATGGTCTTTAGGAATATTTTTTAAAATATTTGGGTGGTCGGCTATAATCTTTTTTAAAGGAAATCCTGCGGTATTGAGGGCATTTATTACCTGTAAAAATGTCTCGTATGCTATTGGAAGACTGTGGCTTCCAGACAGGATATCGTCTACATACTTCTGTGTTTTGAGCACTTGTGTTGCCAGAGAAAATTCTGACTTTGTGTCTTCTGCCAGTTCGTGGAGCGTACGTATTGCTAAATATGGAGCACAGTTTACTCCAAAGGTTACTGTTTCTAATTTAAAGTAGCGTAGTGGACTATTGGCAGATTTTCGGAAAATAATTCGCTGAAAATCTTGATCGTCTTTGTGTACGACTATTTTTCGATACATTTTTTCGACATCCCCATTTAATACGTATTTGTATATACACCAATTTAATATGAGGAGCATTAAATCTGGTTGGAGTGTGGGTCCCGTAAATGTAATATCATTTAGGGAATTCCCGAGCTAGTGGTTCTTGAGGCATTGAAGACAACTTTGACTTTCGATGTGTTTTTTGTCAGGCTTTACTACTGCATGATGTGGGAAGTAAAATGAGCAATATTTGCCTTTTATGATTTTTTCACATGGGCTTACTTCCTCCATGTGATCTAAGTGAAGATATTCTTCTGAGACACTATCATAATCTTCTTTCATAATCTTTTACCGACCATTATCTGCTCGAGTAGTTGTGGCTTTATAAAGTCTTCACAATACTGATCTTCTGGTGTTGTAATTGAAATGGGGGGAGTTCTTCTAACTCCCAAACGTCTATCAATTGTGAATTGAGGTACTCGTTTAAGATTCCCTCAACTTGAGTAGAAACTGCTGTGACTGGTTCCGCAACTTGCCCAATCCGAAAATGGTAAAATACCATTTCAATAGTGTTTTCGAAATTTTTTCAACACCTTCTAATATAATTTGCGATATAAGAGCTCTGCCGAATAAAAGGTCTATTTGAGCAGCGGTGTTGCAGTTGGGATCTGCTAGAGTCAGATGTGAATTCTTATCCCAATGCTTGCTATTTGATTTGATAGCTTAGTAGCACGTTTGTTAGTTGCGGTAAGACAATAGCATTTGCTTGAATGCGCTTATCCGCTCGGGGGGAAATTAGGGTAGTGGAGCATATTGTGTTAGAGCTTTGTACTACTCTTCCGTCCATTCCCATAATTTCAAATTTTGCTTGCCTTGTTGACAATTTTAATTTATTTTGTGCCTTAGAAGCTATAAAAGATCGTTGTGATCCTTGGTCTATTAAGGCTTAAACAGGTTTAAACAGTTCTCCTCTTTGTTCGATGGAGACAACTGCTGTTGGGAGTAATACCTTACTTTGATTTTCGTTGTGTAGCGTTTGAGTTTTTAATGCCTTTGAGCAGCATGGTGTCTCTTGGCACATTTCCAGATTTTGTGTTTCGGGAGCTGCTGTTGCAACTAAACTCGTGGCCTTTCTTGAGAATGCGTTACTTTGAGGTGTATTAGGAGACACGTTGTAATGTAACATGAATTATGTCTTTTATGACAGTATACGCAGTTGAATTTTCTTTCGAAATTTGTAAGAGTGTGCGCGTGAGGCTTGGACGATTTCAACAACAGATGAGTCGACGTTGCGAGAGTAAAGTTCTGCGAAAGATTTATGGTCCTTTGCGCGTGGGCCACGGCGAATATCGTATTCGATGGAACAATGAGCTGTGCGAGATATACAACGACATTGACATAGTTCAGCGAATTAAAAGACAGCGGCTACGCTGGCTAGGTCATGTTATCCGGATGGACGAAACCACTCCAGCTCTGAAAATATTCGACGCAGTACCCGCCGGGGGAAGCAGAGGAAGAGGAAGACCTCCACTCCGTTGGAACTACCAAGGGGAGAAGGACTTGTTTCACTTGGAATATCTAATTGGCGCCATGTAGCGAAAAGAAGAAACGACTGGCGCGCTGTTGTTAACTTGGCTATAATCGCGTAAGCGGTATCTACGCCAATCAAGAAGAAGAAGAAGAAGTGCGCGTGGGACAAGCAGTTTTTACAGAGTCATTTTGACCTGACAAAGTTGTTCCTTTCGTTTATATTTAATTTTTTAAACTTCTCGCAAGTTTTGAGTTTATTCCCTCCTGTACATAGTTCGCATGATGTATAGTTGTTCTATTCAAGATTCAGAATTGTCTTGAATCGGCGAAGAAGCGAATCGAGTGCAGTATTTTTCTAAAAAGTCACTCTCAGAAGTGAATTTAGAGTATGTTATGTCTTTCCCCCTCTTTTGTTTTGTAGCACCTTGCTTAGAGCGTATACCTTCTGCAGGTGTACATGGACTCTTATCGTCAGAAATCATTTTTGGAATATTCAAGAATGGATATTGTTTAGATTCTTTTGAATCTATATTCATTTAGAAAATGTAAATTTGTAAAATATTTGTATATATTTTCTTTCAGTGTATACTGAGAACTGTAACAACCGAAAACTCTTTGAGGTAAATAAGAGTTTTTCTTTCCGATAAAATTAATGAAATTCGCGTTTATAGTGTTTTATTATTATATCTATTAAATATTATTATAATAATCATATTATTATAACAATATTTTTTTTTGTATGCGTTTTAGCTTCCGGATGTATTGGAATGCCCTCGTACGTATGTAACGAAAGAGGTCAACACCTTTTGTAGATAAGTGTGCACGATATGTGCTTCGTATGCATATAAGTATGTCTACTTTAATATGGTGCAAACCTGCTTGTTTGTGTTGTGCAAATACAAGGGGTATTGCACAATATGGACTTTGAACATATGAAAATTGATATGTGCATATATGTACATATATATGGTATAATAATTGTTATGTATTTATATAATAATTGTTTTTCCTTTTTATTTTTTTTATTTTTTTCGTTTTATTGTCAATTTTTTTTTTTCCAAAATTGTATTACTTTCCAATAACTTAATTGTCCCTACGTATATGTGATATATACTATGGTTCAAGTAATGACGAAGGAAAGTTGGATACAATTGTAAAAGAGAGATGAGATTTGCAGGTATTCAACTTCTGCACTCAATACACATGTGTTACGGTATGTATATGCTCGTATATATGTTTCTATATAGGCCTCTAATAAATATTGGTAAGCATACGTCTAAACCTTATTATTAGGTAAATTCCAAGTTGGTTTGCATGTATATATGTATGTATGTTTGATTTTATAAATTGTATGTTCTGAATATATATGTATATGTTTCCATTTATTTCTGGGTTTGTACTTTTTAATATGCCTTTTGCTTATTAGTGCAAATCGCCTGCTACTTTAAAAGCAGAAGGGGTGTCTGAAAATATTGCAAGTCTTTGTAAGGTTTTAGTTTGTTTTGTGTGATTGTGTTCACGAAGAAAAGCATACATAGACATTAGTAATTTAAATACAAGTATGTATTTTAGCAACTTTAATATCGGTATTTTGATGCAATGTATTAAATTTTAGTATCCGTTTAGATGAAACTGTTTAAAGTTATAATAAAGTTATAATTGGTAAACCAGTTTTTTAAACATACATATGTACATGCAATAAATAAAAGGTGGAAGCAACACACTTACCATTTCTCGCGTCAAAGGAATTTTGAGGGAGTGTTTGGTGTGCCTTATGTAAGTGCTTTTGTGTATAATATGTATGTTGTATTGTTTTTATTGTCCGGTATCCCGGTGGTGTGATTTAGTTAGTTTCGCGCCTCTGCTGTTGTTGTTTTTGTTTTCGTTAAATCTACTTTTTGTAGATATATACATATACATATGTGTTTATATATTCCAACTGTGTTTCACTCCACTAACACTGTATATGCAAAAATTTGTTTTTTTTTTTCTTTCTGATTTTTAAGTAATTTTCACCCCACTGTTCTCTAATTTTTTTTTTCACTTTTATAATTTTAGGAATATGTATGTATATTTGTCACCACACTTTTGTTTTTTTTTTTTTTAATTAAACATTTTTTATTGTTATTATTTTGTCTTTGTTTTTCTTTTTTAAGGTGCCTTTCTAGGGACTCGAGGGACCATGTACTCATAACTAGCGAACTCACCTTTTGTTTCCGAAAATAACTTGATAGTTTTGCTATAAAAAAAAATAACGCACAGCACAAAGCTATTTTTTTGGAATTGCAAATTTTATTTTATTCTATTTTATTTCGGAATATTTTCAAAACGTTATGTACTGATCGAATACCGAACTCGGCGACGGAATCAACGTACGATGATGGACGTGGAAGCGAAAAAATCTAAAAAAAGATGCTGCGAAAGCTTATGCGCAAGTGCTTGGAGTGTCGACTCATACGGAAGCAGAACGCGAAGTGAAGTGCGGCTGGAGTTGTCCGCCCCTTTTTTTTGAAAGTTGTTGTGTTCTAGTTGGGAGTGTGGTGTCATGTTTGAGTGTATTGGTTGTTTAAGGTGAGTGGTGCGTGAGGTGTGCTGTTTGTTTATGATGATTTTGTCTGCCAATGTGGGGTGTTGAAATGTGATGTAGTTGTGTTTTATAACGGTGTAGACTGAAAGTCATTTAGACACAACCGTTTTAATCACTAAATAAGGATGCGTAGCAAGACGGCGATCGAAATTGGCGATGAACGGGCTCGATAGTTAATTCAAACTGAACTGCTGTGCAGCGGGACGATCCCTTTTATATGTTCGCATCCCGCTCCGTGTAATCAAATGTGGTGTATATGGGATAGTGTGATATGAGATGCTGTCACATGTGGATTGTATTGATGTGGATTGTGGTAATGTCGAGGTTCGGTGCAACATGGTGTGATGCGGCTGCATACAAATCTGGCATAAGTTTCCTAAGGTACAATTTTCTGTGTAGTGGGTAGGCGTCAGGCAATTAAGACAATGGTCGTGCGGCTGAACGGCCAGCTGGTGTTGCTGAGATTGCAATCTCTTAAAGATGGCGCATTGTGGCAACTGGTGGGGTCGACGACATATAGGGCATGGAAGTATATGCGACTACTCTGTGGGCTTGAGAGAATGATTAAAATCGTACAAAGATTTCATTATCATCCCATATTGTATGATAGGTGTAGATTTTCGACTCTCTGAGGCGATTATGTTGAGCATTGGCGATTGTGGCCAAGAATCTGTGAATTCGGTTAACCATCGGGGGCCATTCCACCAGAAGGTGATGGTGGTAAAATCCGGGGTTTCCAACTCTTTTACCTAGATCAGCAGGATTGTCGGCAGTGGCTACACGTCGCCATGTGGCTGCTCCACCTCTCAGGTCACGTATCTGAGAGCTTCGATTAGAAATATGTGATGGCTTTTCTAACCAGGCTGGAAACTAGCTTCGCTAGAAGCAGAGCGCCACAGAGTTCAAGTCATGGAAGGCTTAACGTTTTTAGAGGTGCGACTTTTGCTTTTTCCACTAGTAGTTGGCTTGTAGTTGCAATATCGTTTTGTGTGCGCACATATATAGGGGCACAATATGGCTTTTTAGAGGCGTCGGAGAAGCCGTGTAGTTCCACTTTGTATTCGGGGGAATAATTTACTCACCGTGGAATTTGAATCTGCGAAATGTGTTTTACGTTATTGACGAACTAGGACCATTTTTCTAAGCGAAGAGGTTCCATTTGTTCGTCTCAGTCTGTTCCGTCTAGCCATAATTCTTGTATCATAATTGGCGAAAGCAATCCTGCGGGGTCGAAAATTTTTCATTGAGGATAAAATTTGTTTCCCTAGATTTCAAGTATACATATATATATATATATATCTCACATAGAACGATATTTTCGATTAAAAGTCGACTATAGGCACCGGGGTCTAACTATTTGGTGCCTAGGGCTTGAACAGTTTTTATTGGATTTAAACAACTTTTGGTCATAAGGCCAGGTTCTTCTAAAAAACGTGATTTTTTCAATATATTTTACTTTTATTACAAAACATGTTGAGTAATCAATTTTGTTTACATATGAAAGTACATATATCAGATTACTTAAAAAAAATTTTTTTTTCAAAATGCCGGTCTTGAAAATGGCTGCTGAAACTCATCCGATTCGTAGATAGATGACATCATTTTTTGGAAAAGCAAAAAACCAATTAGCTATGGTCTAAAGTAGAATGAAACATTTTCAATGAAAAAAAAAAAAATGGCGGACTTTCGAATTTTTTTAACCCTGTTTTTCACTTTTAATTGTTTATAACTTTTCTAAATAATGTATATTTCTGGTCATATCCAGACATCTGAAGAGTAACATGACGTGTGGTTCATATCGATAAGTGCAATAGTTTTGAAATGAGAGTGTCATCTATGCGAAGAAAGTGGTTCCGAGAAAAATCAATTTAAAGTTTTTATTCGTAAAAAATAGCAAAAAAAAAAAGTGAATTGTACTCACATATCCATTCCAGCTTCATACACAACTTCTTCCTTCCCATAACTTCCATTACTTTTAACATGGGTGAAATATTCATTGAAAATGCAAGCAATACTGAGAACAGCAATTTCAAGCGTTTTTTCCCCCCAGTAAACTTGTGTCTTGGGGCTATGTTCCAAACTCATGAGTTATAACTTTCGTTATTGTTTTGCGTGCTAGCCCCTAAACATATGTCAAGCAACTCTTCGTCGGTTAGTTTTTCATAAATTGGCTCTAAAAGATCTTGAATTTCCTGATAAAAAGTTGGAGGATGGGTGTAGTTCTGCTTTATGGCTAGTGCCTTTTGATAAGCGCAACATGAATATACTCCGACTGGACAATACTGGTGTTGTAGCTTAGCATCGCTGGAACACTTGTGGTACAATGAATTGCATTCTTCATGTCAGGCACAGAATCGGGATGAGTAAGCACAGCTCTCTAACTGTAAAGGACAGAATATTTTCGAGAAATAGAAGGGAACAAAACAATAAGAGTGCAACAGCTGCCGCTACCGAATACGTTCGATGGCCGGATTTCCCGCAGCGCTCCTCACTCTTTTATACCTGCTTCTCGGTCTTGCTGATCTTCGGGACTAATTTTATACTATTTCTACGAGCATACAGTAGGAATTTATGAAAAAAATTTCTATTTTTTCGAAATTGTTTGCAGGAATCTGACCATAAGATGACATTATATTAACTGCTTCTTGATTTCTGTACTGGAAACTGAAAGAATCAAGTGGAATTTAAAATTGGGCTACATGAAAAGTAGACGTGGTTGTTATACAATTTCGTGCACGATGACATAAAAATCTAAAAAGAACGTCACATATCAAATTTTGTAAAAATCGGGTTTTCGGGTCCAGAAATATGAGATTTCACCAAAAAGTGGGCAGTGCCACGCCCATTGTTGAATTTTCAGAGCAGCTCTCACAAGGCTCACTTATACTACCTCGGTGGTAAAATGTATCTGGCTTTTAGTAGTTTTGAACAGTATCGTCATATGGGAATTCCTATAAGATTTGTACTCAGCAAACTTGGTTATTATAGTTTAAGAGATTTAGGAGAATTAAACTTGTTGAAGGGCCACACCCACTTTTTAAAAAAAAGTTTGCTCACAAGTGTTCCTTGTTATTCCATCTTCCTGTACCAAAGTACAGTTTTATATAATATCTTAATTTAGTCCTTAGTTTGGTTAATGCCGAGTTGTGTGCGTGGCAGTGTTCCGATTACGCCCATTTACAGCTCAATTTTTCTTTTGTACTAAGGAACCCACATACAGTTTCATCTAGGTATCTCAAATGTTACTCAAGTTACAGCTTCCATGGACGGACTGGCAGACAAACTGTCAACCGAATTACAACTTTTCTTTTCATGATTATTTATAAATATACTATAACCCTATATCTATCTCGATTAGTTGAAGGTTATATGTAGAACCGAAAGATGAACAAACCTATAATGCTCTGTAGCAACTGGTTGCAAGAGTATAAAAATACGTACTTCAGATAGTGGTAATTTTTAATTTTGAACTAAAATATCTCGAAAACTATAAGTTTCCTGCGGCCAAAATTACTTACATATATTCTTGATCTGGAAAACCACTATATCATCTTTAAAACTACGCAAGATATTTTTATGCGGTTTTTTGTTTCTTTAAAGAACCCCGCGATTTTATATATATGTTTTATAGATATTCCACAATAACATTTATTTGTCATTTAAGTTTTATGACAAATAATGGCTAATTTTCGAAGCGGTTTTAATCCCTATCCAATTAAATACCTTAAATACATTGTTGATTTTATATAGATGAACATGCTCGTTTGAAATGATTAAAATGATAACTTTCAGAGATATTACAGATATAAAATTGTGAGACCTGCTGCGTGTGGCGGTGCCGGTCGAGGAGTCGGGAACGTGCCAATAAATTAGTTCTTCGCCGCCGGCAATCCATCGGCCCCGCCGCTTTCCTGCTCTTCAGTCGGGTAATTGCTCTTCATGGTTTTGCAATGTAACGTCTGCTGCATCGTCATCGATTGGGGAATCAGGTTCGCCTTCTCTTGGTGCTTTACTTTCATTACCATTAATGTGCTAGAGAAGTGCTATCTAGACTAAGTCACATCTGGAGGATCTACAAGAGTATGCTGCGGTCTTGAAACATTCTGTTACCCGCCGCATTTTCTCGTAGAATTTTTGAGCATTACAAATAAGGGTCAGCATATCAAGCTCTTCATACTCACACTTTTCGGGCTCTCTCTTCTTTTGTTTGCAAATACGTCTTGCTTCCATCTTCAATTCTGGGTATCTATCCCACACGTGTTGTAGTGGATCGTAACGTTTCGAGGTAAGCAGACTGTTCTCTCTCTGCTGCGATAAGACACTCCTTGTCATACTAGCTGTTCTTTTCCATTTTCCCAAAACCAATAGTTTCTGTGTCAGTTGTACGTAAGAAGCCAAGTTACTGATGAGTGTTCTCAGAGAGCAGAAGTGCAAGTTGAGTCGAAAAATGTTCGGCAGTCCGTTGTAATTGCAGCTTCTCGATGTCGAACCTTCCTTATGCTTTTTGACACTGGAGAGGTGTCTTCCGTCTAGCAGAACATTTCCGATCTGTTTGGTAGCTTTACGATATGGAGACAGCCAGGTACCATGGTAAATTTTCCTTTGTTGGAATCTTGTACTACAGATAACTTTATTTCGGGGCTCGGCGAAGTCGATCAGCCTCAACACATTTGGGGATGTTTATGAATTTAATGACAGCTGTGCAAAAGATAAATTCGTTGAAATTTTAAGAGGTTGTGCGTTGTGGATCTAAGGAGGTTAATAATAAAAAATATTTTTTTTTCTGGGTAAAATTCGAAAAATTGAAAGATTCCAAAACGCGATTTTTTCCAAACCATTGTTTTTAATTTGGTTTTTCAAATTTATCGTCGAAATCAATCAAATGTGCAAAATTTTTTGACATTGATAACAGTATGACGATTTACAATCTAGAGTAAATTACAATGAAATGGATTGGCATACCTATTGTAGAACGCAATGAAAATTAATCGATTACACAGACGCAATTAAATTATTCGGTAACCCTTCTGTCTTATACGGGAAGAAATCGAGTTCTTTCCTCTCAGCTTAAATATTAATTATTATCGAAATTTTAGCTTGATGTGGGCTAAAGCATGTTTTTTTAGTACTTTACCTGTATTGATATCATTCATACTTAACAAACAGCGGAAGATTCGTTGTTTCACCCGGGTGTCCTACTAGAATTAAGTTAAGTTTTTACCTTAATATATTATTTTACGAAATATGGTTATTTGTGGTACTAGATTCCAACACAAGAAAATGCATCAAGCTACCTGGCTGTYTCTGGATGTGCAGTGTCATAGCGGAGAGAAAACAGACTGCCTACCTCGCAACGTTACGATCGACCACAACACGTGCGAGTTGGGAACCGAGAGTTACAGAGGGAAGCGAGACGCATTTGTAGAAAAAAACAGAAGGAGGCCAAAATACATGAGTAGGAAGAGCTTGATAAGCTAACCGACATGGATACTGCTAGAAAATTGTAGGAAAAAWTGCGACGGCTTAGAGAAGGTTTCAAGACCGGAGCATTCTCTTGTAGAACCCCCCAAAGGTAATCTAGTCAGCGATGGCCAGAGCATACTTAAATTATATAGGGAACACTTCTCCAGCCTGCTGAATGGCAGTGAACGTGTAGTGCCAAGAGAAGGAGGACCCGATTCTCCAAATGACGATGGAGCAAATGTTCCATTGCCCGACCATGAAGAAGTTCGAATAGCAATTGCCCGTCTGAAAAACGAGGTCGAGCAGCTGGACCGATGAATTGCCGGCCGAGCTATTCAAACACTGCGTCGGAGAACTGATAAAGAGCATGTATCAGCTTATTTGTCGGACGAAAGCATGCTCAATGATTAGAATTTAAGTTTGTTCCGCAAAATCTACAAAGTCAACAATTTGCGCTAACTACCGTGGATAAACCTATTCAACATCGGGGATAAGGTTCTATCGAGTATATTGTGTAAAAGACTAAAGCCCCCCTCAACAGACTGATTGAACATTATCAGTGTAGCTTTAGAGCTGGCAAATCAACAACCGAACAGATATTTACCATGCTCCAAATCTTGGAAAAGCGATGACTAAATTTGGTATCTCCGCAAAAGTAATAATGCTGTGGAGAGAAAATAATTCGAGCTGCAGAACTTAAGCGAGCACGCACAATCTTTTGTAAGAGTATACAGCTGCTGGTGTATGCCGATGATATTTTTTGTGAATGATTAGGTGCGCGTGCTCATCAACAAACAATCCAAACGTTAATTCCGGATTGAGCAATTAACTTTTGGTGGATGTGGTTAATGTCAGATTAGTACTTCTACATTTTGACTTTCAGGATGATTTCAAACATGTGTTTTGGTATTAAAATATTTTCTAACACTTATACAATACGCTACAATATGCTGCGGCAATAAGAGGAAAGTTATTAAGCGCCACAATTGAACACCTGCTAGCAGCTCATCCTGATCTAGTGGGACTAATATTAGGTTGCCAAAAAAGTCTTGCGGTATTTTCGCTAGTTGGCGCTGAGAGCGCTTAGTTCTGGTTTTATTCGTCGCATCGAGTCATGCTATACCTTTTTGGAAAGCTCATTTAACGAAAAATACGGCACGTTTTACAGTACTACTACGATAAAGGCAAAAATGCATCTCAAGCCGCCAATAAAATTTGTTTATGGACCTGATACAATTTCCATTTCCACCGCACAACAATGGTTTCAATGTTTTTGTTCTGGTGTAGAGGTTTTCGAAGAAGCGCCACGCTCCGGACGGCCTGTCGTCGAAAATTGCGATAAGATCGCTGAATTGGCCGAAAGAGACCGGTATAGTAGCAGCCGTAGCATCGAGCATGATCTGGGCATGAGTCATCAAAAAAAAGTTTATGAATAATTGAAAATTCAATAAAAAAATACCGCAAGACTTTTTTGACAACCTAATAATCCAAGAGGACCGAAAAGACGAGCAGAGATAAGATATAGAAAAAAGTACTATTTAGCAGCCAATAGGTTCGAAAATCAAATCATCATTTCTTAAAAGATCTAAACTTAAAGTTTTCATATATTGCTATTATGTCATCGACATAAAAATCACTTCTAATGGACAATAATGATCGTGATGCATGAAATTCAAGCGCAGTGCCATAAGTGACTATGTTAATTAGCACAACCAACTTTGAAAAAGTTGTCCGTACTTTTGGTTAATTAAAGCCTCTTTTAATTTTAGCAACAGTTAAAAAAGTCCGTCAATCAATATCTAGTGGAATTTTCAAACCATCAAAATTAAGGTTATGGGGTGGATGATTTACTGCATAATGCAGAATTTTGCCGAAAATTCGAAATTATTAACTCGCAACATAACAAAGATACTTAATTTTTATACTCTTGCAACCAGTTGTTACAGAGTATTATAGTTTTGTACACCTAACGGTTGTATGTATCATCTAAAACTAATCGAGATAGATAGATATATCGTTATATATATAAAAGATCAGGATGACTAGAAAAATTAAAATCTGGGTGACTGTCCGAGCGTCTATCTGTGCAAGCTGTAAATGACTAAAAATTGGCATATTTTGATAAAACTTGATGTGCAGGTTCTATGGGTTTGAGTTTGTAGATACGCGTAATCGGACCACTGCCGCGCCTACAAGTCGCCATTAACCGAAAACGTATAAAGTGCCATAACCGGCGCCTGTGCGTAAAAATGTTGAAAAAGCGGGCATGGCCACGCCCTCTAATATATGAAATGAACATATTTTCTAAACCACTAAAGCTATAATAACCAAAGTTTCTCAAATCGAATATTGTAAAAACTCCTAACGACAGTATGAAAAGTAATGAAATCGGAGGATAACTCCGCTCTTTCCCCATATAACGGTACTGTTCAAAACTACTAGAAGCGCAATAAATACTATTATATAACTAATTACGCCAGATACATTATATTTTATTTCCGAGATGATATGAGCAGGCTCTATGAGAATTGATGTCAAAAGTAGACAATGGGCGTAGGACCGTCCATTTTTGGTGAAATTCTATATGTCGGGACCCGACTAACCTATTTCGACTAAATTTGGTATTTAATATTCACCTTATATTCCTAAGTTACAGTGTGAAAATAAGCAAAATTGGAAAACATCCACCCTACTTCTAATAAAATATAATAGAATTTAAAATTCCATTTGCTTCTTTCACTTTCCAGTACTTAAATTAAGAAGTAATTAAATAACGGAATAAATATTTTCGGCAATAATTACCTTAAAGTAGGGTACTTTTTGCCCAAATTCAACCAAAATGGCTCAAAACCCTTAGTACCGAATATGTGGACACATATGTAAAGCTAACTTTTGACCGAAAATATCGATCAATGAGTGAAATATGTAACTAAATTAAGGGATAATTTTTTTCTGACAACGATATATACCTAATATAATTTTCAAATATCAATATGACTTTATACTGGATATATGAGCCAATATTTGAGTTATCTTAATGGAATTGGGAGATAGTACTTTAGTCATGACAGTGTATCTTTGTGCCAAAAATGGATAACTTGACCTAGCCCTCTTATAACCGTTACCATGATTTTCGAATATCCGGCTGACTTTTGGTCCATATGACTGGTGATTGCGTGTGAGGGTCTTTAAAGGTCCATACTAACCCAACTTCCATATACTATGGTACATATTATGACTTTCGTTTTTCTAACAAATTGTATGCCGAATTTGTAGATATAAAATTTCTTTGATTTTTACATCTTAAGGTAATTTCCTGACTTTATTTGTTGTAAATTGCCTGAGTATAAAATTTTCGGTTGCACCCGAACTTAGCCCTTCCTTACTTGTTTTTTGTTTTTACCTTTTTATTGGAATTTGCAATTCATATAATAGATATCATTTTGATGTAGTGCCGAAACCGTGGAGTTGAATTTTGATCCAGCGTTCACCAAACCTCTTTGAACGATATAAGATTATTTTTCTTATTTATCAAAACACTAAACATAAACACGACTATTATATTTTATGCAATACTATTTGTGCTTAATAAAACGCTATATGCTCGACTATATCTGCATATATGTGGGAACGAGCATGTAACTCTGAAGTCGAACCGAAAAGTTTTAGAAGCTTGTTTGTAGTGAGTTACAAACTATACAAGGTGCTTTCCAAAGTAAATAGGACTTACAAAAAACAGAACAAATGGCAAAATAAATTTATTTTTTTTAACTAGTTTCCTTCTGCTTTAATATACCTTTTTTCATGGCCCAAAAGCAAACCGAACGAGTGTTTTAGCTCCTTAGCCGATATGTACCTTTTGAATGGCCTCTACGTGTGCATAACGCTTTCCTTTCATGGGCAAATGCATTCTCCGAAATGGAAGAAGTCGCACGGTGTCATATCGGGTGAATAAGGGGAGTGGTGAAAAGTTAAAATGTGATTTTTGGTCAAATAATCGTCCTTAAAATTTTTGGTCGTCAGTCAATTTGTGCCAAACATACCGATCACACACSTTTCGTAAGCCCAATTCCATTTCCATGAATTTCAATGACCATTTCAGTTTCTCTCGTTAGCTCCCGACATCTATACCGCAAGACGAAGGATGTGCCATACTTTTTCAGAGGGGTATGGGGACAGTTTTTTTAGCGTGAAGAACACATGAAATTTTTCAATTATWTAAGTTTAAACGAATTGATAGTGAAAATATAATCTATAATATATCACGACCATTTTAGTTTATGAGAAAATAATTTTACAATTTTATCATGGTCTAAATTTGAACCTTCAATAACTTTAACAAAAAAAAAAAAACAAAACAATATTTATATCATAGGGTATGCATCTGGTCCCCTACCTAAAGAACTGCTAATTGTCAAAATCGGTTATTCTGCTGCTGCTGCACCGCGTGGAGGTGGCTGCTCTTCGAGTTCCTCCCAAGCCCAACCCAACCAACCAACCATATGTCAGTAGAAATGTTATAAGAAAAACTCGCGGCAACTCACCTTTGTTTATTGAAATAATACGGAAAAAAGCTTAGCGCTGACTGGCGAAACGTATGTGCGGTCGTATGAAAAGGAGGCTGGGCGCCGTCCGCCAGTCGCTTTTGTTGTTGTTTGATGCCGGTGTGTTGAGTGTGAGGTGTGGATGATGAATTTTATGTAGATGTGTTGAGTATGAGGGGTGGATGATTTGGATGGTGTAGTCGATTTGGGTATGGTGTGTATGTGTGGGGTGTAGGTGTATTATATTAAGAGGGRGGTCAGGTGCTCATTTAGCCATCCCGGCCCCCCTAAACGACTGTTTAGCCTAAAAGGCGCTGCAGCTGTTGCAGTGTTGCCACAACGCTGCTGAGGCCCGTGGATCGGCGAGGGGGTGGTCCAGTCTGTCGACGCCGCAACGAGGTTACACTCCGCTGGTGAATGACGCTATCGGCAGGTGGAAGTCGGGAGACACGGCCGCGATGATTGGGTGGCCGGTGCGCTTCGCGTGACGAGCTGCGATGTAGCAGCGTATGATGCGACCGGTGACACATTTGGCACAGCCCCCGTGATCCGCACTCTAAAGTAACATGAGTGTGCGACAGGCAATTGAGGCACTGCCCGTGGGCCTGAGCAACTTGCTGCCGTTGCAAGGGCCGCATACCCCTAAAAATACCGCAATGGTGGAGACGATGAGGGCGTCGACAGATGGGGCACCTTATCCGACGGGTCTCCGAAGCCCTCGATGGTGGTCGGGTGCCACCACGAGGTGATGGTGTAAGTACCGCGGCAGGCGCAGTCGCCGGTACAGGTGCCGGCGTTGTTGCAGCCACAGTTCGGGGCGCTGGTGTAGGCCCGGTGCGTGGCGCATTGGTAGCGCGAGCGGTTGGCGGGGTTGCGACTGGTGTATCTACATCCATGGTGATCTATGTAGAGAAGACTGTTAATTATACATATCTGTGATAAAAATTGATATGGGCAATCGTGCCACGATATGTGGCATGAATGTGTCGTCGTATTGATCGACAATTATTTGTAAATATTCGTGACTATTTGATACGGCGTGTTAATTCGAACGGTTGTTACGGGCGTGTTTTTCGTTCTAGTGTTCAATTTAGTGATTTTTTATATCGCGGTTTTATCGATTTCGTTTTTGCGGTTTTCGGATTCGCGGTTGTCGGTGGTTGGTAAAAAGTATAGCTTCACGAGCGGTCTGGTTAAGGTTCCGTTTTGCGTACGGAGATCTACGACTTGTATCTGATCGTCGGAGCCATAGTGTAGCTTTTCTATGCGGCCAAGCCGCCACTCGGTAGGGGGTAGACAATCATCATGAATGAGGACACAGTCTCAAAGCTTAGGCGCTTGTTCAGGAGTCTTCCAGCGATATCTTTTGTGGAGATCCTTTATGTATTCGTCCTTCCATCAGCGGCTAAAATCATGATGGAGAATTTTAATTCGTTCCCATCGATTTAATAGAGATAGCGACTCCAATCCTGGCTCAGGAATGGCCAGGATGGGTGCTCCTTTTAGAAAATGCCCTGGAGTTAAGGCAGTGAAATCTGAGGGGTCTTGCGAGAGTACTGTGAGTGGCCGTGAATTGAGAACGGCTTCAATTCGATTTAACAACGTCGTAATTGAATTTATAATTTCCAGCTACCCGTTTGAAATGGGATTTGAAGCTTTTTACAGCTGATTCCCATAAACCGCCCATATGAGGAGCGCTTGGGGCATAAATTGCCAATTGATCCCTTGAGGGGCGTACTTTTGTACGATGTCGGGTGACACTTGCTTTAGGAAATCCACAAATTGCTATTCTGTGGCTCGTTGAGCTCCAATAAAAGTTTTGCCATTATCGCTCATGATCTTTGATGGGTAGCCACGTCGAGCGACGAAGCGAGCAAATGCCGCGAGAAAAGCCTCCGTCGTCAGATTACTACAGAGCTCGAGGTGTATTGCCTTTGTCGTGAAACATACAAAGACAGCCACGTAGCCTTTTATGAGAGTGGGAGACCTTAACATAGACGACTTTATCTGGAAAGGCCCAGCAAAATCAACACCTGTTGTGGTGAAAGGCAGAGCGAAATTGCAGCGTTCCAGTGGAAGTGCTGCCATAATCTGCGTTCGCATCTTGTGTTTGTGCCTAGTACAAATCTTGCACGTGAAGCCGCATCTTGATTTGCGGCTTAGGACGGGGGATATAATACTCTTGGCGTACCATATGTTGCATGAGGCGATGATCGGCGTGTAGCATTAAGATGTGGATGTAGTTGAGGAATAATATGTCAAATGGTGATTTCTCGGGAATTATTATGGGGTGGCGTTCATTGTATGTTAGGCTCGAATTAGCAAGCCGACCATTGGCACGAAGCAGACCTTTCGTGTCCAGAAATGGGTTTAGCACTAAGAGTGAACTCGTTTTGTCAATCGGCTTCGATTCTTTTAGTAATGATATATCGCGGCTGAAGTAGCGCGTGTGTGTATGCGATTAGTGCGACCTTTGCTTTTTGTAACTCTAGGTGCGTCACTGTGTTGCATGGAAAATTATGTGATCCCTTGACTTTGCTTTTGTGCAGTTCTATAAATTTGAACATATAAGCAACTACTCTGAGAACTCTTGGAAACGATGAAAATCGGCATCATCTATTAATGTGTGATATGTGACGATTTTTCTCCCTTCTGGGGTGATAATGTTGCGCATGGGGCATTGTGGCCAAGAATCAGTAGATTCTATCAACCAGCGGGGACCATTCCACCAGAGGGTGGTGGTGGCAAGGGGCAGTGGCTTGCACCCTCTTGTACCTAGATCGGCAGGATTGTCAGCACTG
>NW_017537229.1:134566-145362 GCF_001853355.1 Bactrocera latifrons | reverse complement strand
CACGTAGATCGCGACGGACTGCAAGCGACATTTGTCAAATATTAAAATACACACGTTCTTAAGGACACAGTTATTGAGGCAGCTGCACGACTACATAACTGTGTCCATAATAACGTGTGTATTTTAATATTTGACAAATGTCGCTTGCACTCCGTCGCGATCTACATGCTCAGCACATCACACTTAAAAATACCCGGAATTTCAATTTCACTAACCAAAAATAATATTTTAATTGCACTGAAACACTTATTTCCTCCAACTGCTGGTTGTTTTCGGCATTTTGTTAAACATCTCTTTATCTCTGGTCGCATGCAAACACTTGTTCAAGCAACACCACGCTGCGCTATTTCAAATATACAGTGAGAGGTAACAAAGTTTATGCGCGAATGGGAAGAAGATTTTTTCTTTATAGAAAATTTGGATGGAAGAGCACAATGTCTTATTTGTTACGACATTGTTGGTCGCAATTCTAAATTTTGTTTAAGCCGACATTATTTCTCTTGCCATACAAATTTTAAATTTTTTACTGGAGGTGAGCGGAAGCTAATGCTTTTGCAATTGCAAGCAGAAATTTTTTTAAAATTCATTGCAATTGATAATAATAATAATACTGAAACTGATAATGGTAAAAATAATAATAAAGATATTGATTTGCCTTTAATAAAGGCATCTTTTACTCTTGCGTTGGCTTTGGCATAGCAGTGTCGCCCATTTGAAGATGGCCTTTTTTTTCTTAAACTTGTCTTCAAAAGTTTTGAAATGTTTTGGTGAAAAAGGGCAAGAAGTTTTGAAAATCATAGAAAAAGTCCTTTATCTCGTCGTACCGTCACACGTAGGACTGAAGATATAAGCAAATTCATCCACTCTGAGACTAAACATAGATTGTTAAATTGCAAATATTTTTCTCTCAGTTTTAATGAGAGTACTGATCTAAATAGTATTTGTCAACTAATAATTTGTGTAAAAAGTGTCGAGCAAAACTTTCAAACTTTCGAAGAAATTTTTGATGTTATTGCTTTGCTTAGCAATGTAACCGGTGAAATTTTATACAATGTTTTGGTTGAGAAAGTCTACTGCTTCGTTGATAAAAATAAATTAGCCGGAATTTGTACGGACGGGGCAAAAGTAATGGTGGGATCGAAAAAGGGCTTAGTAGGGCAATTATTAAAAAATCATTTCAAGGTTATTTTTTTCCATTGTATAATCCACCAGCAAGCATTATTCGCAAAAGGGGATTATTTGAATAGGGCAATGAATATATCAATAAAAATTATAAATAAAATTAAAGGGGGCCACAACTCTTTAAACCRCSGAAAATTCAAAACGCTTCTTGAGGATCTAAAAGCGGAATACGGTGACGTACTATTATATACTGAGGTTCGTTGGCTAAGCCATGGGAGAAGCCTTCAGCGCCTGTTCGATTTACGGAATGAAATCTTAACATTTAATGGGGATTTCGATTTAGAACTAAAAAACAAAAATTTTTTGTATGATCTAGCCTTTTTGTGCGACATAACAGAATTATTCAATGAATTAAATTTACAGCTTCAAGGAAAACACAAGATAGTAACACAATTAGTAACCACAGTATACCATTTCAGCCGGAAAATTCAAATTCTAAAAAATTAAAAAAAAAATGAAAATCTTTTAAATTTGAAAAAAGTAACAGAAATCTATAGCCAATTTAAAACATTTGATAAGAACATAGAATCCTGCAACATACTAGAAAACTAGATACACAGATTATCATTTAAAATTTAAAGATTTTGAAATTATAAAGAATATAATAGATCTGCACGAATATACCCTTATCTGCGATATTGAAAAGCAAGTCCCTGAACTGCAACCAGAGTTAGTTAACATGAGACAAGATTTCTCAATTCCGTTGGTAACTGGCGAACAATTTTGGAGGGCAATCCACGAAAAGAAGTATCCAAAGACAAATGTTTGCATGCGATCATTGTATAAACTTACAAGTAACCAATCCTTCATTGTTCACTAACACATACGCAAAAATCTACTATAAATTATGCACTTGGTACGGGTTGCCCCTAAATATTCTACTACAAATTAGGCACTTGGTTCGGGTTGCCCCCAAATATTCTGCTACTAATTAGTTACTTGGTACGTGTTGCCACCAAATATTCTACTACTAAAACGTTCAAATGCCTAAAATCTGCTATAGTGTGTTGCCGTGTTAGGTTTTAAAATTTATAACTTTAACAATATTTTTATAAAATATTCAAATATTTTTCGATTATTTAAATTCCTAAATATTAAATTTAATCAGTTTTGTCCAAAATATTAATTATTGTATCAATATATTATTAAATGTTTCCAATTTTATAAAAAAATATTTATTTCCATAGTTACCTTGATGTGTGATTTTGAAATAAGAATTTTAGCAATTAGGTTTGTGCGCTTATTATCAATATTTGTTTGTTTTCTAAGTGTTTTCGTGTACCAGGTATAGGGGTTTATAATAAGTATTTCGTTGTGGATTATTTAGAATATTTTGTAAATATTATTTATTACTTAGTAGATTGTTTTGAATATTATTGTTGTTGTTCCTGAATTGTACCTGATTTTTTATATCAATTTTTGTTTTTGTTAAAATTAACACAAGCCGATTATTATGACTTGTATTGTTAATGTTTACAATAGAATTGTACCCGATTTGTTTATATTTATTTTGGTTTTTGTTTAAATAGTTTCAAGTTATATTTTTAATGTAATTAATATTCATGAATTGTACCTGACTTGATATATTTATTTTTGTCTAGTCATATTTTTTATAATAAGTGCAATAGATTGATTTAAAACTGTATATATAAAAAAGGGTGAAAATAGGCCTCCTGGGGAACCGAACACCCAAAAAAGATCGGTAGCGCGCCTACATAGCAACCTCAGAGGTGGTGAGGAAGAGCAATAAATAGCCAATAAACTTTTGTTTCAAAAATATTCTTGAAAGTTTTCATTAATGTTTTCCGTTACAAATACTTTTTCACAAAAAAGTTGATCTACTACATTTCTTTTAATTACATCTCTGTGCTTAAAAAAGGCACAAAATTCTTGAAAAACAGCTGATTCTTTTGTTACTTGTAGGGTTATACAATGCATGGGACTGTTTTGCTTTCCCATAGCCACTGGTATGATAGCATTCTGTCTTCATTGTGCCGAGGGCTACCGATCGTTCGTATTCTATAAATAGCGTAATATTTTGTGCTGCTCGTCGCAGCAGAGGCTCTATGCACGCGTGCATAGGCATGGACTTGGATAATATGCTACGAAACTTTAGCATTGGCTCTCTTTTTCTCTCAAACGCGATTATTTGACAGCGATGAAGATCAGGGAATGCGGGCTGCCAGAAGGAAACCGCTATAATTACCTGACAAAATTAGCGTGAAATGAAATTTCATTGAACTGTGCGAACATATTTTGGCAAAATAAATGTTTAGGTAAATTAATTAATGATTTTGCATTTTAGCATTTATATATGTATGCATTTTCAAAGTGTTTAATTTAGTGTTTTGTATAATTTATTAAACACCCAATCGAATATTTTTCAGCAGTGGCATCAATGACAAATGTTATAAAAAATCCGAGTTGTGACAGTTCTCTCTCGAATCAAAGAGTTTCGTATCATATTATCCATGGCATAGGAAAATCAACTTGTGCCCACCTCTGGTCTATGCACATAATTGACAAACTACTCAGTCCTTCTTGTAACATTGTTGCTCGCAATTCATTTTTTATTATCTTAAGCTGCGAAAATGACCGCTCTCCACTACAATTATTAACCATAAGACAAAGGGATATTATAGTAGCAATTTCTACATTTGAAAAAGGTTCTTCCAATTTATCTGATTTTATTAGGTTATGTAAGTTTGAGATATTTAAATCTGCTGATTGCTTTGCTGTGTTTTTTTAAATTTTGGGTTAAATGAAAACATTCTCTTTTGAGCTCATCTGCATTAATGTCTTCATGATAAAATTCTGAAAATTCTTTGCATTTTTTGATCAACTCGCCGGATTCAATTGTTGTTAACTTACATAAAAAACTAAATCGACTATAAACTTCTTGGTATGCTGCCGAACGTTTTTTTAAATGTGTATCTTATCCTTGCCTCTCAACTGTGCAGTCTCTGATGATCCTTCAAAAAAAGTGATGCTTGTGCTGCGAATTTTTTCTCTTTCAAATGTATGTTTGTAGTCAACAAATGGATTTTTTCTTTAGCAGCCGTTTCGTACTGATCAAAATTATTGCGTCCGGTATTGAAGTAACTGGTCAGAGATTCGTAAAGCTTCGTTACAACGTCCATGGTCAGGGTGCTATTCTGTAAACTCAGACTTGTTTTATTTATAACTCCCAAAAGATCATTCCATATTTCCGTTAGAAGAGCAGTCTCAAATTTTCCATTTTTTTTTCTAGGCTTTGGGCTTCCTTTCTAGTGTCTCCTGGTTGGTTGGTGTCACTTGCGATTGAAGACAAAGCTTCAGATGAAGACGGTAATGTACATGACGACAACGAAGCTGATGAACAAAATGACCAATATGATGAGCATTATGACATTAGTAATAATTCCGACGACGAAATTGACGAATGGAAAATTTATATATAAATATATCAATGAAAAATCGAAAAATATTTTCATTAATACCAATTAAGTGAATGTTGTTATAATAGTTATTATTACTGATTTATAAACAACCCATCTTCCCCATTCATTATTATGAAGAAGTAAATATAATTTTTTTTTATATTTTTCATAATATATCTATTCCCATTCCGAAATTATCGAAATAGAAGTAATCACAGTAGGTACGTATAATCACACTGTCAATATATGTTATCGTCTGCCGGAGTTTTATAACCGGAGAAAACTTATGCCGTTTGAAAAATAAACTACTTAATAATACTATTACAAATAACATATATAAAAATCAGATTTGTTAAAATACTTTCGAATTTTTTTTTTTAATTTTCAAAAAGTCTGCCACGATGTTACAACCGGAAAAATCGTCTGCCATTTATTTTTCTGGTTATATTTACCATATTATTTGCTGCGATCAAACGCCAGCTTTATTAAAATACGTGCGAACTTGGTCTGATTTACGTTCCTGTCTTACATGAGTGACGTCATAGCTACCTTCGCTGGGCTAAGCTGTTTACCATTTCATATACTATATGTATAGGAGGGTCACCGAACAAAGTATCATCTTTGGTAAAATACATGTACTCTGCCGTTCACTGGCTCTTAGACTAACTGTTATTCATACATGAAGCCGTAATTCAGAATTTTTGACTCCACAGTTTTCCAGTATTTTAAAAAGAATTAAAACCTGTGGAAAAATATATATTGTTAAGAATTCAGCATTTTATTTAGTACTTCTGATTTTGGAGAATAAAAATAATAAATTCTGAATATGTGAACATATTGTTATGAGCGAATTTCACAATATACATTTACAGCCATACTCTTACATACACCCAAAGGCATAGTCTGCTTATAAACGAATATCGCGTTGTCCAATATTAATTTTACAGAGTTGAAAAGCTGGATTGTTAATATCTGATAAAAAAACAGCACTAAAGGCTAAAAAGCCAACAAATTACTTAAAAAAAAAAACCAAAAAAAAGATTATTTCATAAAAATTAAATTTAGAAAGGCAACTAAACGGACAAAAGTTTGTGAGTACGTATGTTTGTTACTTCTTCATGACTAAATGGCTGTAGCGATTTTAATAAAATTTGGAATGGATACAATACTAGAATGTAAAGACAACTTCGCTACTCGAGCATTCTGGCAACTACCAATATCGCTGTCTAACAGAAACGGTTCAAGTAATTCTGGTATGGTGAAACCGGTTTATATAATATCTGTTTCAGTTACTTAATGAATAGTTGAACCATGAACATTTACTTAGTTGCGCAAGATTTATGTATATACACACAGCAGGCCGCCCCGGCTTCGCATGGGTATTTGGCAGATTACTTGGGATCATCGGAATCCTTCAATTTTAAAAGCCAATTTATGTGGTAGCAGACTAGAAGGGTCCAATGAATTCAAAAACTCCTGCAGTAAGGTACCGCGTTTCCGATATTCGTCACGGTGTCTATCGATTTGTATTTTTTTTATTTATTCGGGAGCTTTCGTTGATATTATCATTCTTGTGTGACACTATTGCCTCAGAACATAACCAACGATATTCCTTTTTGAGCAAATTCTCGATGTCAGGGTATCCTGTATCTATTCAAATTTTAAAACTATGGAATATTTGTTACTATTAGCTAAAACTTGATTACGGCCTCTGGTCGTTGATGTTCGTTGTCTTTTTCTCTGATCATAAAGGCGTTGGGAAATTTTGTGTAACAAGCCGCTGTGATCACTCGATAATCGGTTCTTCAAATTTTGTGCAGTAAGTCACTGCGAGCGCTCGATACTCAACTCTCCGGCACGTGATTGCGATGTGTAAATGGATAAAAGTTAAGCTGTACTAAATTATTTGGTTTAAATCTTTAAAAATGTAATTGAAAAATTATAAGAACTGCTTGAGTCGCAATTCTTCTGGGAGGATGGAGTCATGTATTGAAGTTCACGCAAGTGGGGAAAGTTCTCTGATCGCCATTCACTTGGGAGTGGCCAGAAACGATCTTCTACATATGACTCAAGCAGCGCACGACTTCCGGTCTTTGACCAAGTATCCTCTGGTAGCCTAAGAACATYCATTTGAAGGCGAGCTAATGTGAGAAGGCGAAATATTCCCGATATTGGCACCCCCAATGAAAGGAAACAACAAGCCTCGAATGAGTGGCACCCCTTTTGAAGACGACCATGGCAAACGAATTAAGGACTATGATTTGAGGGCATGCACCTGGACGGTCCCTTAATTGGGAATGTGCCTCTGCCTAGCTGGTTGATGTCCTCGTGACATCACCGCCGTCCAAGAAATGCGATGGCCGGAACAAGGACAGATACGAGTAGGTCCCTGTGGCATTAACTATAGCGGCCATATAAAGGAGCGACGGTTTGGTGTGGGATACATGGTGGGAGAGAGACTCCGGCGCCGAGTACTATCATTCACTTCGGTGAATTAACGTTTAGCCACAATCCGCATCAAAGCGAGGTTCTTCAACATATCGCTGATTTGCGCCCACGCCCCAACGGAAGAGAAGGACGATGTGACCAAAGGTGCCTTTTATGAGTGCTTGGAACGCATTTATGAGAGCTGCCCCCGGCACTACGGTCGGTAAATTCAGTCTCCACGACGAAACTTCCCCAATGGGTTGAGGCAGAACGACTTCTCCGGGGCCCGAAATATGGTTATCTGTAGTACTAGATTCCAGCATAAGAACGTACATCAAGCTACTCTCTAGAGCGCTGACCCCATGCGACCAGTTACGTAACATTTTTTAGAAGAGGTAAGTTTTAACTTTTGTGTTTTCTTTTAGCTTATATTAGTATATTGTTAATTATTTTTCTTTGTGTGTATGTATTTATAAACTGAGTAATAGTTTTATGTGGTTTTGAGTTTATTTTGATTGGTTTTGTTTTAGTTTTTCACTGATTTGAAATGTCTAAAGAAAGACTATTGGAAACTATTGGAAGGTAACTATTTTTTATCTCGACATGCTCAGAGAAATGACCCGAAAGTGAAATGGTCTAAAGTACCACCGTCTAACGCAGTAAGGACCCGAGCACAAAATATTATTCTTCACTTACCGGGAATCAAAAAGTGTACAAGGAACGCCAAATCTCCCCTTGAATGCTTTCAATCATTCTTTGACAGAGATTCTATTGAAGTTTTGGTCACGAATACCAATTTATATATAGATAAAATAAAGGCAAAGTTTGTAAGAGATCGGGATGCACTCCCATCAGATGATATCGAAATGAATGAATTTTTGGGCTTACTAATTATGGCTAGAGTCCTAAAAGCGTCACACTTGAACTTTATTGATATATGGGCACAAGATGGATCAGGCGTAGAAATGTTTAGGCTAACAATGTCTTATAAACGTTTTCTATTTTTGTTGAGATGTCTACAGTTTGATAATACGTCAGATCGTGAGGAAAGACTAAAAATTGATAATATGGCAGCGATAAGATATTTGTGTCAAAATATAGAGAGAAAGTGTTTAGCTGCTTATTGCCATGGCGAGAATGTAACTATCGATGAACAGTTGATTGGTTTTCATGGTCGGTTTAAAAGGAAGGTTAACATGCCTAACAAACCTAACAAGTACGGAATAAAAGTCCAAGCTGTGGTGGACTCGAAAACATATTACTTGTGCAATTTTGAAGTTTATTATGGAAAGCAACCAGATGGAGAATATCAGATATCTAACTCTCCAGATGAGATTATAAAACGTCTAGTTGAACCAATAAAGCGCAGCGGTCGAAACATATCAACTGACAAATGGTACACAAGTACAAAACTAGCTAAGGAGTTGCWAAAGCCAGAATACAAATTGACTCTTGTTGCACTTTGAGTAAAAGGAAGCCTGATATTCCAACCGAATTTTTGCCAAACAAAAATAGACCACCATGTAGTTCAGCTTTCGGATTTCATAATGAAATGACTATAGTTTCATATGTTCTTAAGCCAAAGAAAGTTGTTGTATTACTTTCCACCATGCACTATGATAACGTCATTGAACAACAACCAGCGCTCAGAAACCAGAAATAATTATTTATCACAATAGTACCAAAGCCGGTGTAGATTGTATTGACCAACTTTGCAGCAATTATGTTTTAAGAAGAACAAAAAGAATGGCCTCTGGATGTTTTTTTTCATTTTGTAAACGTATCCGGCATCAATTCAAATAAGGGTATACATATAAGGTGGATATTTTTGAAGCAGTTAGCAGCAGCAATTGTGACAGATAACCAAAGACGTCGCATACAATTTCGTGTTGTACCAACGACAACAAAGAAACGGCTCCGTGAAGTTCATGATGTGGACGAGACAGTCCAACAATCGACAGCTAACGCGGGCGCTGTTCATTATGTATTAGAAATAACGACAAAAAAGTGCCAACAAAATGCCTCAAGTGTTATAAATTTATTTGTCAGCAGCACTCGAGGGCTTACTGCGTCGGATGCAGAACAGAAGAATCCGCTATGAGTCTGATTAGTTTATTTTTTTAATTTGAACTCGGCTATGCCAAAAAAATAGTTTTGTGTGATTTTTTCGATGCGCCTAATTAAGGGATAAGAGCGTTCGGGCAGTTTCTTTGCGTTAATAAATAACGTTCTAAGAATTTGTAAAATGGTACAGTGTCGGGTACTCTGATATTTGCGCGAAATTACCGGTATCGACCATTAACGGCACCGTTAACTTATAATCGAAGTGCACAAACAGACTTGTTGTAATTATAAAGAACGTTCTAGGAATTTGTAAAAGTGTACAGTGTCGTGTACTCTGGATTAAAAGCACCGTTAACTTATTATCAAAGAGCAGAAAAAGACTTGTTGTAAATCAATAGAAAATGCTGGAAGCTAACGGTAATTATTAAGAAGGAAATTGTAGTACACTATTGAAACTATTGTATTATTTTATTCTCACTTCGACATGGACAGGGAGCATATATGTGCATTTTCAGTAAACGGTTTAAAAGAGAAATTAATTGAACTGGAACTTTCATTCAACGGGGGCAAAGCTACTTTACACACCGACCTTGCGAGCATTATAGGCCTGAAAATTAATATGCATTAAGCAACGCATTGAAATTTTATGGTGACAGACGGCAGATTTGTGCACTTAGACAGCAGATTGTGAAATTTGTTTATTTATTTAAAAAAAAAGAAGTGAAATAAAAATTAATAAGAGAAATTATTAATAGAAATTTCGGTAATTTTGGAAATCAATATAAATTTAACGAAAAAATTCTTTATTATTACCTACGTTCAAAGATATAAGAATGAAATAGCAATAATTGATTGCAATGCGAAAAGAGTGTGCAAAAAAATTAAAAATATTGGAAAATGGATAGCAAAAATTTAAAATCTAAATACATAAGAATTTGTTTTTGTTAATATACTTACACATAATTTAGTTACCAATACAGGGTGGCTGATGAATTTTGCAACATTAAGAAACTTAAATATTTTTTTTTCAGTGTATGGAATTCATTTTTCTTTTATTCATGTTAAAGCTCATTCAATTTTAATAAATATAGCTTAATTAGTTTTAAAAATAATGGAATTTAAATGCCCCTTGCTCGTTGATGCATGTGCGGCATCTTACCAAAAAGTTGTTAATTACTCCTTGGAGAGTTGAGACAGGAATAGCCGCAATTGTTTCTCGAATGGATTGCCTTAGTTCATTCAAGTTTGTTGGTTTCGCTTTGTAGACTTYCTGTTTGCAATAACCCCACAAGAACACGTCAGGTGCAGTAAGGTCAGCCGACCTGGGTGGCCAACGGAATGTGGAGTTTCTGGATATCAGCTTATTGGGAARTTTTCGTCGCAATTCTGTCATAACAGGTTGGGCTATGTGAGCAGCTGCACCATCTTATTGAAACCACACAGAGTTGAAAGAAATTCTCATTCGGCGTAATTATGGATAGAAAAACTCTCTCAACATGCTCAATTAACGGTTTCCAGTAACCGTAACGGTGTGATCGTTTTCTTCGACAATACAGCGTGATGAAACTGCACACCACACTGTGACACGAAGTGGATKCAATTCCGTCTCATGGAGTATCTGTGGGTTGGAAGCACTCCATATTCGACAATTTTGTTTTTTTATGTTGCCGTTTAAATCGAAATGGGCCTCGTCAGACATGAAAA
>NW_017537229.1:131668-134376 GCF_001853355.1 Bactrocera latifrons | reverse complement strand
TCGAAACACGTGGATTGTTTTGTATGACAGCAGCTACAGCAGCGATTGTTTCCTCCGTTCGAACTGAAGGGTTTCGATGGTAAGGTCTTCTTTTGACTGTCCCATGCTCGGCAAAATTGTTTGCAAGTCTCATTATGGYCCATCTGCTCGGAGGATTGCCGCCAAACGTGCGCCTATACTCTCTTTGAACCGAAACTACRGACTCCAGTGCGTGATAGCGGCGGACAATCCAAATTCTTGTTTCACTGTCCCAGTTATCCATTTTGGTTAAATGTAGAAGTCAGTCTGCAAAATAAAAAAAAATTAACCAGATTCATTAAATAGATTAAAAGTTATTTAATTGCCACCCTGTATAACACTGCTTACCTTTGATGCTGTAAACGCAAAGGAGCCGGCAGACCTCATACGACATCCGTCAAAAAATAGCAAAAATCAGTCATTTTTGAGCAGTGTTACCTACTATTATTTGGTAAATTCAGCTATATGCCCGAAATTCTAGTGCATTACAAACTTGCATTAACATGGGTCAAATGCGCAAGTAAATGTAAATTAAGCCCGTTAATGCATATTAGCGCTGCCGTCTGTCAGGGCTATAAATCTTTTCAAGGTTTTCAGTAAAGAGAAGCGTTAATTTATTGCCTACTTTTGTATTGTCGTGGAGCGGCTGTATTTTCAGATGAGTCAATGCTTAGCAGAGATAAAGAGATGTCCACTCCTCAACACTGGAAGTGAGAGAGCAATTGCTAAACGTTAAAACCTGCTGAACTTTGGCAGGTAATCGGGTTCAATAGGTTCTGACGTTTAGCAATTGGAAAAGAGGGACGACCAGATTGAAATCTTACCAAAAAAATATGTAAACGGAGGGATCTCATTTATCCATCCCGGCCACTATAGGCGAATATTCAGCCTAACAATCTCTGTAGTTGCAGGAGAGTTGCAACTACCGTGCTAACTCCTGTAGCGGGGCGATGGTTGGTGCAACGTGGTGCGGAAGCCATTGATGGGGCTCACGTTATGTTAACGGTTATCAGTTCTTGTTAGGATGGTGAGGGTTATCAGTGTTGTCGTCGACGTCATCTAACGGGAGGCCYAGGAAACATGCTGTTTCGACGGGGTCGGACCAAAGGGAAAAGGGTGTTAGATGGGTGAGGTAGGTTGGGCATGCAAAGAGGTGGTCAGTGTCATGCGGAGACTCGTTGTATGCAAGACATACATTAGGTATGTCAGGGTCTATTCTGGATAAGTAGGAGTTTAACGTGCTACAATATCCAGAACGAAGTTGCGCAAGGGTCACTCGCGTTTCTCGCGGCAACTCGAGCACTTCGTCTGCTTTGAAGGGAATCGGTAAAGGTGTTGATGGCTCCACTGTGAATGGAGGTCAGTGCATCTCGACAGTCTGGAATGACCTCTTGATGCTCCTAAGAGGTGGTTTCGCTCCAAGGAGATAACTGCAAGGATGATTTCTACGAAAGCATCCTAGCAGGAACTGCGTGGGGAGGAGTTCATTATGCTCCTTAACTGGGAGCATAAGCGTCTCACTGTGTAGGTGTAAGGATTGCCTTGTAAGTTGCCAACAACGTTTCTTTGTCTTTTCTCCATGTGCTGCCGGCTAGCCACTTGAGGATTTTGTTGCGGCTCATATTAAGTACATGACTGCATATTAAGTTCCAGTCTATACTCCTTCGTCCGGTTCGTGAATATGGTCGCTGTGGATTTGGTGGAGGAAAGTTGGAGGTTTCGTGCAGTGAGGAAACGAGAAAGGTCGGTGAGGTAGTTGTTTACCTTCGAATACATGCCGTCGATTCCATTGCCCGACGTCAATGTCGTACAGTCATCTGCGTATGAGGTTATGGAAAATCCCTCTGGTGGTTGCGGGAGTTTCGAGATGTAGAAGTTAAACAGTAGAGGGAAGAGGACACCACCTTGCGGAACCCTCTGTTTAATTCTTCTCAGTTTAGATGTTGCACCTCGAAATAGTACGGATGACTGATGACCGTTCAGATAGTTCATAGTCCATGTCTTGAGCCCTGGAGGAAGCGTGGTTTTCTCAATGTCCTGCAGTAGCGTTGTGTGGTTGACMGTGTCAAAAGCTTTTGACAGGTCCAACGCTACGAGGATCGTTCTCTCACAGGGTGGTTTCTGGTTGAGGCCACGAACTATCTGAGCGTTTATGATGCTAAGTGCTGTGGTGGTACTGTGCACTTTTCGGAATCCATGCTGGAGGCTGGCCAGGTTCAGGTGATGAGTGAAGGTCGGGAGTAACAAGGTCTCAAGTGTCTTCACTACTGGAGAGAGGAGAGTTATCGGTCGATAAGATTCCCCTTTGTTGGCGGGTTTCCCAGGTTTCAGYAGTGGGACCACTCTTCCGACTTTCCACACATCGGGTATTTGAAGAGTGGTCCGCGACAGGTTGAGGACCTTGGTGAGATATCTTACTCCCGTCGAGCCTAAATGCTTTAGCATGTTGATTCCATCAGGGTCAATGGATTTGGAAGATTTTGCTTGTTGATGACACCCTGAACCTCCTCATCAATGAAAGTAAGTTATCTTCTAACTCCCAAAACTTCTCCAGTTGTGTATTGAGGTACTCGTTTGAGATTTCCTCAACTTGAGTTGTCATTGTTTTGTCTGCAACTAGTCCGCCTAGAATCCATCCGAAAATGATATTTTGCGCCAGAAGAGTTTTTGTAATTTTCTCAACACCTGCG
>NW_017537229.1:129504-130953 GCF_001853355.1 Bactrocera latifrons | reverse complement strand
TGCGGTCGATAATATTAAATTTTTTGAATCTCTGGCAAGATTTGTATATAGTTCGCATGATCTATATTTATTCTGTTCAGCTGAGAACGATTGCGTTTTGAAGAAGCTCCTATTCAAATTGCTGCTGCTATTGGCTTTGGTCTTGTGGAAGCTTCTATTGAAGTCTTGCTGAATACCTTTTGGTTAACTTGTAGCTATTTTTTTGTCTATCCTTTCTGCGATTTCGTACTGGGTAGTGAGAAAATCTTTCATTTGTTGCCACGTTGGGCACTTTTTCCGTGATGRGAGCGATTGCTCCAAGAATAATAAAGACTTTTCTGGTAATGCTGCTGTGCATATATTTACCAGTATAGGATCCCAGTTGTCTGTGTAAATGTTTTGGGTCGATAAAATCGACAAAGAATTGGAAACAGTGGATAGAAGTTTGATAAATTCTTCACTGGTTTCCTTTCATTCTCGTATCTTGATTTTAAAACTTTCCATGCCATATTAAAATTGTCGTCATTTAATTCGAACTGTTTTACTATGACGCCAGCTTTAATTTTCGTTTTGTATCGGAGGGGATACAATTTTTGTGCATTAGATAATTTTGGGTGGTTTATGTAAACGGCTGCGAACATGTCCCGGAAGGACGGCCATTGTTCATAACCACCATGAAAAATTTCAGTGTCACATGCGTTGTAGCAGCTTTGTAGTACCTTGCTTTGAGCGTGTAGCATCAGCAGGTGTACATGGGCTCTTTTCTTCTGAAATCATTTTTTGTACTTTTAGATATTGTATTGATTTAGATTCCTTGGAATCTCCGTTCATTTAGATAATACGATAAAATCGAAATTATGAGAAAAACAAATTCTCTCAGTGTACTTCATATTATAATAAGTACGAGTAAAAGATTTAAGATAAAACGTTTTTTATTTTTGTTGTATACGCAATGTATGAAATAACGAACGCGTATTTCGTTTTCCTTATTCCCGGTATGCTTATGTATTTAGCTAGTATTAGTTTGTTCTTGTTTTTGTTTTTTATTTTATTTAATGTTTCTTACTCGTTAATAAATACTTGCGTATACGAGCGATAATGCAAGGAGAAAAATGTTGATGACTTTTGTATATGAGTCTGCACATTATGTGCGTCTTTATGTGCATACATACGTAAGATGCACACAAAAAAAATTTTTTTTATTTTGCAATTCTGCTTGCTTGTGCTTTAACAAGAACAAGGCGTATTGCGGGACAGGTGCCGATTAGGTCTTTGAATATATGTGTGTGTGAACACTTGAAAATGGCAATACGTATGTATTTGCTTTTCTTTCTACCAACTCTTAAAATTTTTTTGTTTTTTTTTTGACCGTAAACAGTTTTTTTAATTTGCAAATTTTTAATAAATTTCGCATTTACCGCTTTATTTTTTCGAAATTTTGTAAAATTTGTGAAATTTTAATTTAATTTT
>NW_017537229.1:114292-127098 GCF_001853355.1 Bactrocera latifrons | reverse complement strand
TCTTTTGAATGCAACTTGGTTATGATGAATAAAATCGTTTTTGCGAGCATACCAGGAGAGTCTGGAGGCAATCATTTTTTCTAGAAGGGAGATTGGGCGGTAACTGCAGGATATTATTTACCGTATGGATAACGCGGGAATAGAAAATCGGAGAAGTGCAGGTATGCACTTTTTGATAATATGTAAAATTTTAATAATACTGTTTATACATACATGTGGGTGTATGTTACATTAATTTTGTTTCCCACTTTGTTTCGGTATGTAATAGGTATGTATATATGTAAGTGGTGACTTTTGTGCATATATGTATGTTTGGTTTTGTTATTTTTCTTTTTTCTTTTAAATTTCGCAATTGCCCTAGCTTACTTTTTGCGCAATCCTGCTTATACTGCTTTGAGTTTTTTTTTTTTGATTTTTAATGTGGTGTGTTTAGATACACAAATGTAAGCATAAGTAGGCCTTTTATCAGATATGTATATGGAAGTATATATATAATTATGTTTTATACTATATACTGTTCATACATACATTTGGATGTACATATGTAATGTTAAAAACTGTTTTCGGTTTCCCGGAAATCAACCGTAAGTTCGAACAGTTTGGTAGCAACCGTTCTACTAAAATTAACAGGATTGTATACAGTTTTTAGAGATCAACTGTAACTTTCAACATACATATGTATATGTAAATAAGCACCACTTTTTTTATAATACATATATATTTTTTTTTATTATATACGTATTTTTTTTATATACATATATGTATGTATAATATAATATATGTACATTTGTCACTTTATGATTATTTTGCCACTTTTTTTTCCAAATAGTGCCTTTCTTAGCGGCTCGAAGGACCAATCTTTAAAGTAGCACTGTTGAGTGAGTAGGTGCTCACTTAATTTTTGTCTTTGACACACTTACCCCTTCCACTTCTTAAAATAATACACCTGTTTTACTTATAAGGGTAATTCAATGGGGATTTAATTCGATTTTGTTTTTAATCTGTTTACAAAATTTAACAAATATGATTTAATTACAATTAATTTTGGTTCGATTTTTCAGTTTGAACAATATTGCGGAACTATTAACACAAGTTTATCTTAATTTAAACTAACGTGCGGAAATATGCTCTTATATGATGATCGAGAAGTCGCGAGAATCGCAGCGACCATAGATATCTTGATCAGAATCTTCTTTCTTGCTCTCTCGCCTGTCAGCTGGCAGGGCACCCTGATCTGTTTTCAGAGCTGGCAACAAAACAAAAGCAGGGTGCCATCAACCAGCAGTTAGTGAAAAAGGCGGGATGCCAGAAGAGCGGCGCTACAATTACTTGACGAAATTAGTGTGAAATGAAATTTCATTGAACTGAGCGAACATATTTTAGCAAAATAAATGTTTATGCAAATTAATTAATGATTTTGCATTTTAGCATTTATATATGTATGCATTTCCAAAGAGTTTAATTTAGATTTAGTTTAATTTATTTTGCAAATGTTATAAAAAATGCGAGTTTTGACAGTTCACTCTCCAACCAAAGAGTCTCGTATCAAGTTATCTACGCAGCGGCCATGTGTATGATTCGCTTGCAGGTCAAAACGAAAACTGAAGAAAAACCTAATACCAGGAATAAAGGGATGTTCAACTTATTCCAGTGTGAGAGCACCTCAAAATTAGCGTTTTCTATAACATTTTCTTTTATGGCCAGTTTTTACAAAATAACAATTTTTGGGAATTTAAATTAAAGCACCCAACATTTAGTACGAATAAAAATTACTATACAGTGGTTATTTATTACGTGGAGAAACTATTTCAATATTTTTAAAGTATATTAGAACAACTGACTTTTGACCTTTCAATGCCCAATAAAAGGATTTAAGCTTGTTAGCTCTCAATCGTTAAATGTTATTAATCATTTTCCATGGAAAATAATACTATGATGCTTCAATTTACAAAACGTTTCATCAAATACCTTTAAATTTCACAAATTTATTTAATTTTCATTGTTTTACATTTTTTATAAGTGGTTTGAACGATGCAACAAATCAATAAGATTCCATATTGTTTTGCTAAGATTTCAATTTGGCTATCGCTCGTTTTCTATTGTTAAACGGTAAAACCTACTGAACTCGATTAGCTGTCAAAGYTCAGTAGGTTTTGACGTTTAGTAATTGCTCTTTCACTTGCAGTGAGAGAGGAATTAAACATCTCTTCTAATACGATGACCCTTTTGACCAGTGTGGTATGTGTTTGCAAGTGTGGTTGTGCTCTCGCGTGTGGGTGGTGTTGATGTGTGGGTCCTGTGGAATGTGGATTCTGTGTGTGTGGTGTATAGGCATTAAGGGGGGCGGCTTATCTCATTTACCCACTTGTATAGCCTAATGGAGTTAGGTTAGACGACAAAAGCCTCATAGAGTATTTTGTTGGCATCCCCTACTCTAGAGCGAATAAAGTAATTGTATCAGCCTAACACGATCGCGAAACTTAAAAGGCGCGCTTTGCTGCAAGGCAAACGTGAATACTTGGGTAGGAGGAAAAGGAAAGCACCGGCGAAAGAGGAAGCACCACGCGTTCTTGGAATCGGTGTACGTCGCATCAATGAGATGTGTTATTTTCAAGGATTTAACTATTAACCATTTTACGTTTTCAGCGTTGTTTGATACAGGTTGTGACTTATACCTTATGAGGTATGACGTTTTCCTGATGTTACGTGAGGTTAAATTATCTAAGCAACGACAACAGTTGTGAGGCATGGGAAATAGTATTCTAAAAAATATGGGCAGCTTTAATCGTAAAATATACATTGATGGGTGTGATTTAGAAATAATCTTTCATGTCGTCCATGAAGGTGTTATTGAATATCAACCTATTATATCGGGAGATATCGTCGAATTTAGGGAAAAATAACTGCGAATAGACTCTTGTTCCTGAGAACTAAAACAAAGAAACGGAAAAAAGTTTTTTCAAGAGCTTAAAGATTTTTGTTTAGCTTATATTCCAAATGGTAGGTAGGTAGGAGTGCAGCCCTGTCTTCTATYGGGTTCAATTAGCACTTGATGTATATTTTCGATGAAACTACTTATGTCTGATATGCTTTTAGTAAAAATCCTTTAAAGGCTTGGTGCTTGATGGATTTCAAGAATTTTGTGTCGGAACTGTCATAAGCCTGCGTATTCACAGAGAAAGTGGAAAATTGTTCCTTGTTCCCTACTACTCCGCAGCCTCGGCAGATGTTGTTGTAGGGCACACCCATTTGGAAGCATGTGCTCAAAATGGCCAGTGCCCTATTATGGTAGCTGTTACTCTGTATATACTTTTCCTAGACTTATTTAAAAAGTCGTAAGTTCTTTTCTTGTCATATGTTGGCCATACTTTGTTGAAATTGTCTATTGATCTCTCTTTTAATCGATTCTATTGGGCTTGGTATTAGTTCCGTCTCGGAGTCGTTACGGAAAGCTACTGCCTTTGCCAACTGATCTGCTTTTTTGTTGCCGAAAATGTTCCTGTGGCCGGGAACCCAGTCTAGGTGGAGCTTATCTTTTATTGAGATCAGTAATTTCTTGCATTTGTGGCCTTTTCTATGCCCAGCTCCTACGCATGTAAGATGCTAGCTGATTTCGGTAGACGGATAGAGAGAGAAATGTCTAGATCAACGGAAAATACTMCCCTACCTACTGCGCAGTCCGTTTTGGACACGTCAGTATAGACTATCGAGCTTTTTATTCATTCTCTCTAGAGGGTATCCTCAACTGGAAGTGTTTATTGAAATCAAGCATTGGGAGAATGTATGGAATGTATGTAGTCTGATTTATTAACGTAGAACTTGTTTAGGATTGCACTTTGTCCATAGTTCTGTTGATTCACACCACCAAATTCGTCTATTCTTATAGCAGAACATGCTGCTGTTTTGTGAATAAAGATGTCTATGAGTAGTTGATGCAGGACCACATTGAGCGCGTCAGTCGGACATGACTTGATTGCACCAGTAACACCCGCACATGCTGCTCTTTGTATTTCATTTCATTTTCTAATGTTTTTATTTGTTTAGCGCTGGTCACCATACCAGAGCTTCTTATGTATGTAAGTATAGGTCTTATGACAGCCGTATACATCCACATGATTATACTAGGTTTGAGGACCCAATTCTTGCTGACGATTCTCTTGCAAGTATAGTAGGCCATACATGCTTTATTTATTATTTTTTCTATATTTATTTCCCAAGACAGTTTGGTGCCAATCTCCACGCCCAAGTATTTAGCTGTTGGGGATAGAGAGAGTGTTGTACCGTTTAGCACCGGAAGTTGAAACAGAGGGATTTTCGTTTTGTTTATTTATAGCATCTGTTTTGTTCGCATTAATACCTACTCCATTGTTCTTAGCCCATATTCCTAACTGTTGAAGGAAACATACCTGATAATAACAATACTATATCGTCCGCATATGCTACACCTTACACTCCTCCACCGTTTAATTGGAGTAGTCTTTCGTTCAGCGCTACAACCCATAGAAGCGGGGAGAGGACCCTCCTTGAGGCGTCCCTGTACTGACATAACTTGTTTGTGTTGCAGCGCCGTTTGATGCTATAATCTTTCTATTCTCAAGCATCAATAGTATCCATCTGCACACAGTGTCATCTATGCCACCATGAGTCAGAGAATCACTTATAGCATTTACTTCTATATTATGGAAGGCGCCATCTAAGTATTGAAATGCAACCATGGTGTCTTGTTTGTAGTGTAGTGATTTTCCAATTACACTTATCACCTCGTTTCGGTTGATCGGCTCTCTATGTACGCATGTTTGGACTTCGATGATTGTACTTAAGTAAGTACATTAGCCTTTATAGTAACTGCAGCATAAAGCACGTGAGGCTTATAGGTCTAGGCCTTGGCATTATAGTGTCTCTTTTGTCTGGTTTTGGAAGAACACCTATTCTATTCTTTTCCAACTTCTTGGGATATAAGATAGTTGAAAGCTAGCTTTGTATATATTTTCATGCCTTTGAACCATTGGTTCACCAGTTTTTGCAGCATTATGGGCGTAAWCGCGTCAGTACCTGTCGCTTTAAATGGCGCAAAACTATTTTTGGCATATTTGATTTTGTTTTTGTCTACTATTTGGCTTCGGTAATCAGCTGCGTTTAACGGTGGTTCTTATTGAACCTTCGTTAAAGGTATTTGCTGACTCCCGGAGAAGTGCGTTGTAATTAGTACCTCCAGAGACTATTTTGCCGAGGAGGTCCAATCACTTCCCTCCGCCCTAATGTTGGCAGTAGTAGTATGATCTTTGGATAGCATTTTGCTCAGCCTTGCAACTTTCTATCGATGTGCAGAAAGATCGCCATGAGTCGTTTTTAGCTTTCCGGACTACTTTTCTGCATCTTTCCTTAATATCGTTATATTACTGGCAGATTTTGGTTCTAAAGCTCTCATTGAAATCTTTCCTTGTTGTATTCTCAAATTATTGAGTTCACTGTTTCATCAAGGAAGAGACTTTCTCTTTTTCAGAACTGTTCGCCTTGTGGATTTATTAAAAGTTGTGGTTAAGATATTTTCCCTCTTCTCAACAGACGTTTTTACCAAGGACAACGTCGAATGTCATATTCTGATAGTTGCACCGTGGATCTACAAATCACTGAATGGCKCCCACCCATCACGTCCGAGTATACATCACCTATTATCTGTCGTCGACTTAAAGAAAAGGTGATGAAGGACAATTTTCCCATGCCGCTTATTGACGATGTCAGTGAAGGATTGCAGAATGCTTCATATTTACGACTCTTGACCTAAGAAATGGATTATCTCACGTGCTTATCGAGGAGGGATCCAGAAAATACACCTCGTTCGTGACCCACCAAGGCCAATACGAATACCTGTATGTTCCATTAAGAATCTCCAACTCTCCAACCGTATTCATCGTTGCAGTTTCAGGAGCCTTGTTAATAACGGTAGGGTGGTCACTTACAATACAACTCAGTATTCTCTCTAAGGATGTAGATCAGGGCATAGCGAAGCTGGACAACGTAGCGGCATGAAGGCAGTTCTTTTGCGTGCTGTCAAAAGCAGCTCTGAAATCGACAAAGAGATGGTGCGTATCAATCCTCATTTCACGGGTATTTTCCGAGATTTGGCGCCAGATATTTACCTGGTCAGTTGTTTATTTGCCAAGTCTAAAACCACACTGATGAGGTCCAATCGGTTTGTTGACGGTGGGCATTAATCTTTCACACAATACGCTCGATGGAACCTTATATGCGATGTTGTGGAGGGTGTCCCTTTTTGTGGTTTCGGCAGAGCCCATTTAAATTCCAATCATTGGGCATGCTTCCGGCCATATGTTACAAAGAAGCTGATGCATGTTCCTCATCAGTTCTTCGCTGCCGTGTTTGAATAGCTGGCAATCCATCGGCGATCGCTGCTTTAACATTATTCAGATGAGTAAATGCTATTCGAACTTTGTCATGATCGGGCAATGGAACGTGTGCTCCATCGTCATCGCTTGGGAAATCGGGTTCGCCTTCTCCTGGCGTTGTACTTTCACTGCCATTTAGCAGTCTGGTGAAGTGTTCCTTCCATAATTTTAGTATGATCTGAGCAGAGGTTACTATATCACCTTTGTTGGTTCTACTAAAGTATGCTCTGGTCATGAAACCTTCTGTTAGTCGCCGCAATTTTCTTAGAACTTTCGGGCAATACTCCTGTCGGACAGCTTGTCAAGCTCTTCATACTCCCGTATTTCGACATCTCTCTTGTTTGTCTGCATTCATTTGCATTTTCCTTAACCCTATGGTTTGCRGCTGTACGTAAGAGCTTGAAATGCCGTCCCACAGTTCCCTTATAGCGAGTTGTTGATGAGAGCTCTCAGAGAGCAGGAGTGCAAGCCGAGTCGAAAATCGTTCGGCTGTCTGTTATGACTGCAGCTTTTCGACGTTGAACCTTCCTAGTGTTTATTGACGTGCCGTCGTAGAGGCATATGCATATGGTGGTGCATATGGTAGCTGCCTCGGATGGCTTGGTTGGTGGCTTTTCGATCCGGACACAACCAGGTGGCTTGGTGAGTTTTTTCCGTGCTAGAATATAGTACCACAGATAACCATATTGCGGACCCGGCGATGTCGATCAGACTAAACAAATTTGGGGATGTTCGTCGTTGAGGCTGAATTTACCCACTACTGTGTCAAAGATACCTTTTTTGCCCCCTCTGTCGTTAAAGTGACCAAAAAAGTTTCGCTCATTGAAGGCATCTTTGGTCAAATCTTCGTTCTCTTCCGTCGGGGTGTGGGTGAAAATCAGCGATATGTTGAAGAACTTCGCTTTGATGCGAGTTTTTACTAGACGTGCAACCCCCGGAGTGAATGACAGTACTCGGCAACGGAGTTTCTCTCCCACCACTGTAGTAAATGCCACAAAGACCTACTCGCCTTATTCCTTGGCCCGTTCATTCCATTTCTTGGACAGCGGGCCCCAAACCAAGCGCAAAACCTTGTAGAGGGCATGTTTCCCTTCTCACTTTAATTCACCTTCAAACGGATGTTTTCAGGCTACTTGGTCAAAGACCGGAAGTCGTGAGCTGCTTGAGCCATATTTAAAATTATCGTTTCTGCTCGCTCCCAAGTGAATGGTGATCAGGAACTTTTCTCACTTGCTACACATGACTCTATCCATGCATTGCTGCTATAAAAATCAACCCTGAACCGAAGAACTGACTTAACGAGGACAATGAACATCGACAGCGTTAAAAAGTAAAAAGCCTAAAGAATCAGTGTGACACTTCAAAACGAACAGTTGACAAATCAGGACGAGTTTGCTCGCAATCACCATATAAATCCAAGTTTGTGTAATATAAAAAAGTGGAAAAACTAAAAGCAAATTCGATTAGGTGAAATAAATTGTATAAACTAAAACCAAAAAGTGTTTCATTTTATGGGCAAATAAAACGAAAATTCAGTATAGCCAATATGTAATTCCAGTAAAATTTATTTAATCTCGCACATGACTACTGTGACTACTTGACACGCGACTGAACTTTTATAGCAGTGGCATTTATATATATATGTACACAAGTTTGCTCTAATGAAAAAATACTTAATTTTTGATATTGACTTCTATCCACTACCCCAGTGACACCTACATCGGTTATTAATATTATTCCAGGAAATCTCTACAAGGAATATATTATTTGAAGGTAGGTAGGAATAGTAGTTACATTGAATATTTTAATGAATATTTGTATATATTTCTTACTCAAATTAATACCCTCAAATAGATCAATTAATATTCTGTAAAAATTATTGAATTCAGTAATCCTATAAATGAGATATCAAATACCCACGTAAAGAATTACGTGCAATAGCAATTGATTTCAAAGTTAGTATGCTATAAATTTTCTCCCGATTTGCCCCGTTACGGTGCCGCCTAACTAAGCAGCTTGAGCAGCGATCATGCGACATTTTTAAAATAACTTACAGTTTTTAACTTGCGATACCTATCGAATGGAATGTCCAAATTGAATAATTCAAAAAGTTACGTAATGGAATTGAAACACAATAATTTGTTTTGATAAGGATTAATTTCAAATTATAAATAAAGGAGCTTTTATAGCGGTGTCACTTATTGTGACAAAACTTTAATAATTAGGCATGTGCTCTCGGCACATTATTTGTAGATAATTATATGATCTGCAAATATACATGTTCTATTAATCAATAGCTTTCCCTGCGCACGCGGTTAAGAAAGTTTTTTGGTAATTTGTTCACGCCTTGGGTTATATTATTGGAGTTTTAGTATGGATTACCAACTTTTTTGAAAATTTAATATAGCAGGTAGATATAGTGCTTATGTAAATAGTGTAGCTTTCCAACAGTGAAAGTATTGTTCAAATCGGTCAAGTACTCTCGCAAACAAACAAATAATCAAATCTTACCTATTTATAATAATAGTATAGATTACGAAATGCTAAAGATTACGAAATTGCGTAAGAAAGGAATGAACGATAGCATGAACACACAAATTTGTTAATTGAAACCCAAATATCTGACAGCTCTGCTAACAATACCGTTAGTTTATTCGGTTGCTATAGCCAATAGCGCCATGTTGTGACATCTCTTGAAATGAGAATGAATGATAATGAGATAATTAAATAATAATACCCAACGATTACCCTCTTCCCGCCCAACCGACGCGAGGGGCGTATTCCGCGAACGAGCGGAAGTAAGGGTCTAAACTGCCTGGTAGAGCAAGCGGGAACGCTAGCCATATACTGCCTATTCATGAGTTTTACAAGAAATATTATACCAAGAATCTCCCTACGACGGGAGATTTATAAGTTTTAGGGCCGTTTTCTTATGTAAGCAATAAAGTTCCCTTTACTAACTGGGAGGATAAATTGTTCCTCACTTAAAAGCGCGATTTAAGTTATTTCGTTTTCTCATCATGCATGTAAAAATATATTTGTTATTTCGAAATTATGGCAAGGCCAAAATTAAAATCCAACAATWGACTATAAAATTGGCATGTTGGCAATATCATGCAAGCAAAACGTTAACAAAATCAGCTGTTAATTAAAAAGTTATGATGGAAAGCCCAATGCTAAAAAGAAAAAGAGGAAAGAAGTTCACTCCCCAAGGAGAGAATGCATTAGTGGAGTTGGTGGATGAACAACGACATATTCTGGAGAATAAAAGATCCGATGCTGTCACATGGAAACAGAAGGAGGAGGCCTGGAAAAAGTTGGCGGAGTGTTTCACAGCTAGGATTGGGACTAGTCGAGAGTGGAGGACTCTACGGGATAAGTTCGAAAGCTTGAAACGAAAGTCCAAGGCAGAAATGGCAACCGAGAAATCAGAGCATTATCGGACAGGTGGCGGTTCGGCTGCTGTAGAAAGTAGCAGCATGGCAACGCAAAAAGTTGCTGCTATTTTGGGGGAGTCGGCCACTGGATTGGAAAATACCTTTGATGGTGATGCAAATAAGTAATTTCGTTGTTTCATATTTTCTAAATTGAGTGTCTTTTGGCACGTAGCTAGTGCCAACAATTTTGCCAGTGCCACTTTATCGCCAGTGTAAACAGTTTAGAAAGTGTCGCTGCATTACGAGTTTCAGTTTCGCTAGTGCCCATGTACCACCAGTGCCAGTTCTGAAAGTATCAACAGTTTGGGAGTTTCCACAGTTGTTCCTGTCTAACAAGGGTCCTTTCCAAATATTCGGAGTTGGATCGTGTCCAGTAATTGTTTTGAAAGCCGAAGATCTTCGACGGCACTGATGATACATGGGCACTAGTGGAACACACCTGTGATACAGCGGCACTTGCAAAACTCTTTCATTATAGTTAAAAAAGAGGGAAATTCCTTTCCTTCCTTTCCTTTCCCGGAAAGGGAAAAATTCATTCTCCACACTGAGGATATAACTGATGCCGACGAGCTCAACCAGGCAAGTATATATGTATTTTTTATATATATATTATTCGCTAACATTTCATATAGTTCATTCTCTTACATATATATGTAAGTGATATAAATTACATTTTTAAATTTTGTACAAAGTTTGAAGTTTTAATTTATATTGTTTCTTGTAGAATGATTAATGTTTAGATAAAACACATTGTGATTGATTTTTGCAAAAAAATGACTGTATATACTGACTGAGAAGTAAAAAATCGTCCAAACTTTTGATTGACCGTCCTGGCACCCGCAAGAGAAATTTGGAGGAAGAAAAAATTAAGTTGACAGTTTTATGCAGATGAAAATACCCGGGCTCAGGAAAAACATGAGCAAGAATTAATTGCGCTTAAATTGAAAAATGAGCTAATGCAATTAGAAATCTTAAAAAAAACCAAATTAGATTCAAATAAGAATGCACCTTAAGCAGTTGCGGTACTCTTGTTTATTTTTAATAATTTTTCCTGTTAAAGGTGTTGCACTTTTTTCCATATAACGTGTAAGTAAAATTAGTTTCGTCATTGTTTGAGAAGTGGATTTTTGTGTTGAAACTTTCTTCACTATATTTTTAAGTTCGTAATGAATTTTTTTTTGTGGTTTTTAATAAATATGTGCATTTAATTAAACTTTAAATTGCATGACTTTTTATTTAAAAATGGAAATTGGAAATATACTTCTATGTATGTACATATACGGTTAGGACTCCATTTAGCTGGTATATSTTTCCTTTTGTATGATTCTTTTATAATCTGAAACGCAACCATAAACACATGTACATCCAAAAACGTATTATATTAGAGGAATGCGTGACTATTTCAAAATATTCACTCACCGAGCAAAATAGTCTTGTATTAGTCGGTTTCTTGCAACAGAGTTAGAATTTATCTCGATGGAATTATTTTCGTCAGCATCTTCTGGAATTTCCGGTATAATCAGTTTATCCGTCGGAGGAAGTGGGTTTTTTGATAGTATTGCGATATTGTGAGGGACACCACATGCCACTATAATAGCCGCTACGGTGTTCATTGATGTTCGCAGTCCCATCGACAATACAGGAAAACGTCTTTTGCATACGCCAAAGCATCTCTCAATTGCATTGCGCGTGTGAATTTGCGACTCGTTATAAAGTCTTTCCGGTGCATTTGATGGACTTATTAATGGAGTCATCATGTAATTAGTTTGCTTGTAGCCACTGTCACCAAGGATGAAATAATTACTGAAATGGCCTTCCTCCATACAAAACTTCAGACGGCTATTGCGAAAAATATTGTAATCGTGCGCAGAACCAGGCAACCTTACGACCAAATCCAACAACATCAAATTTGCGTTGCATATTGATTGCTTCGTTTAGCGAGAAGTATCCCTTTCTATTTCGAAAAATCTCTGCATTGCTACCACCGGGAGATTGTATTCGGATGTGAGTACAATCAATAGCTCAAATGGCTTTGGGGAATTTAGCGATTTGGAAAAACCCGTCTGAGTAGGATCAGTGGGAAGTTTAATGATGTCCTTGTATAAAGCGGCCAGAGCCAACTGCTCGACTTGCCGTAGATACGCTTCTTCTTCTTCTTGATTGGCGTAGACACCGCTTACTCGATTATAGCCGAGTTAACAACAGCGCGCCAGTCGTTTCTTCTTTTCGCTACGTGGCGCCAATTAGATATTCCAAGTGAAGCCAGGTCCTTCTCCACTTAGTCCTTCCAACGGAGTGGAGGTCTTCCTCTTCCTCTGCTTCCCCCGGCGGGTACTGTGTCGAATACTTTCAGAGCTGGAGTGTTTTCGTCCATCCGGACAACATGACCTAGCCAGCATAGCCGCTGTCTTTTAATTCGCTGAACTATGTCAATGTCGTCGTATATCTCGTACAGCTCATCGTTCCATCGAACGCGATTTCGTCGTGGCCAATGCGCAAAGGACCATAAATCTTTCGCAGAACTTTTCTCTCGAAAACCCGCAACGTCGACTCATCTGTTGTTGACATCGTCCAAGCCTCTGCACCATATAGCAGGACAGGAATTATGAGACTTATAGAGTTTGGTTTTTGTTTGTCGGGAGAGGACTTTGCTTCTCAATTGCCTACTCAGTCCGAAGTAGCACCTGTTGGCAAGAGTTATCCTGCATTGGATTTCTAGGCTGACATTGTTGGTGGTGTTTACGCAGATAGATGAAATTATCTACAACTTCAAAGCTATGACTGTCAACAGTGACGTGAGTGATAAGTCCCGAGTGCGACGACTGTTTGTTTGATGACATTAGATATTTTGTCTTGCCCTCGTTCATTGCCAGACCCATTTGTGTTGCTTCCTTGTCCAGTCTGGAGAAAGCAGAACTAACGGCGCGGGTGTTGAGGCCAATGATATCAATATCATCGGCAT
>NW_017537229.1:98191-113982 GCF_001853355.1 Bactrocera latifrons | reverse complement strand
GACATCGCGGCGTAAAGGCAGCTCCTTTTCGTGCTGTCGAAAGCAGCTTTGAAATCGACGAAGAGGTGGTGAGTGTCGATTCTCCTTTCACGGGTTTTTTCCAAGATTTGGCGCATGGTGAATATCTGGTCGGTTGTTGATTTTCCAGGTCTGAAGCCACACTGATAAGGTCCAATCAGTTTGTTGACGGTGGGCTTCAATCTTTCACACAATACGCTCGATAGAACCTTATATGCGATATTGAGGAGGCTTATCCCACGGTAGTTGGCGCAGATTGTGGGGTCTCCTTTTTTGAGGATTGGGCTTAGCACACTTAACTTCGAATCGTTGGGCATGCTTTCGTCCGACCATATTTTACAAAAAAGCTGATGCATGCTCCTTATCAGCTCTTYGCCGCCATGTTTGAATAGCTCGGCCGGCAATCCATCGGCCCCCGCCGCATTGTTGTTCTTCAGGCGAATAATTGCTATTCGCACTTCTTCCTGGTCGGGCAATGGAACGTCTGCTCCATCGTCGTCGATTGGGGCATCGGGTTCGCCTTCTCCTGGCGTTGTGCGTTCACTGCCATTTAGCAGGCTGGAGAAGTGTTCCCTCCATAATTTAAGTATGCTCTAGGCATCGGTGACTAGATCACCTTTGGGGGTTCTACAAGAGTATGCTCCGGTCTGGAAACCTTCTATAAGCCGCCGCCTTTTTTCGTAGAATTTTCGAGCATTACCCTTATCGGCGAGCTTATCAAGCTCTTCGTACTCACGCATTTCGGCCTCTTTCTTTTTCTGTCTGCAAATGCGTCTCGCTACCCTTTCAACTCTCGGTATCTATCCCATCCCGCACGTGTTGTGGACGATCGTAACGTTGCAAGGTAGGCAGCCTGTTTTCTCTCCGCTGCGACACTTCGTCGTACCAGCTGTTCTTTTGTACTTTCCGAAAACCAATGGTTTCGGTTGCGGCTGTACGTAAAGAGTTTGAAATGTTCCCTTATACCGAGTTGTTGACGAGTGCTTTCRGAGAGCAGGAGTGCAAGCCGAGTAGAAAATCGTTCGGCTGTTTGTTGTGATTGCAGCTTCTCGACGTCGACCCTTCTTTGTGTTTGTTGACGTGCGCTTTTTGCTGCACAGAGGCGCATCTTGGATGCAGCAAGATAATGGTCTGAGTCGATGTTAGGACCTCGCAGTGCACGCACATCTGAAACACTGGAGACGTGTCTTCCGTCTATSACAACATGATCGAGCTGGTTGGTGGTTTTTCGATCCGGAGACAGCCAGGTAGCTTGATGAATCTTCTTATGCTGGGGTTTTGGGGATGATTCCTCGCGGAGGCTGAATTTACCGATCGTAGTGCCAAAGATACCTTTTTTGCCCACCCTGGCGTTAAAGTCGCCAAGCACCATTTTGACATCGTGGCGGGGGCAGCTCTCATAAGTGCTTTCCAAGCACTCATAAAAGGCATCTTTGGTCACATCGTCCTTCTMTTCCGTTGGGGCGTGGGCGCAAATCGGCGATATGTTGAAGAACCTCGCTTTGATGCGGATTGTGGCTAGACGTTAATTCACCGAAGTGAATGATAGTACTCGGCGACGGAGTCTCTCTCCCACCAGGTATTCCAAACCAAACCGTCGCTCCTTTATATGGCCACTGTCGTAAATGCCACAAGGACCTCCTCGTACCTGTCCTTGTTCCGGCCATCGCATTTCTTGGACGACGGTGATGTCAGCCTTTATTTTCACGAGGACATCAACCAGCTGGGCAGCGGCACCTTCCCGATTAAGGGACCGGACATTCYAGGTGCATGCCCTCAAATCATAGTCCTTAATTCGTTTGCCATGGTCGTCTTCAAAAGGGGTGCCACTCATTCGAGGCTTGTTGTTTCCTTTCATTGGGGGTGGTTTTTTTACGTGGCGGGTGCCAATGTCGGGGATATTTCGCCTTCTCACATTACCTCGGCTTCAAACGGATGTTCTTAGGATACCCAGAGGATACTTGGTCAAGGACCGGAAGTGGTGAGCTGCTTGAGTCATATGTAAAACAATCGTTTCTGGCCACTCCCAAGTGAATGGCGATCAGAAAACTTTCCTCACTTGCGTGAACTTCTACACATGACTCCATCCTTCCACATGATACGCTTACCCCACAAAAATCTCTTACTGTTATTAGGAAACTTCCGCTAACATAGAATCTGAGTGCTATCATTAGTTTCGTTTTTGGTGATATATAATAGTACCTTGAACAAATAATCCCAATAGTTTAGAATCTTTTTTAAGTTGATATTGTTGTGTACTAACTCACTTTTTTGTAAAAGGCTCCAAAGCGTTACAAATTTTRTTTAAAACGAAACGAAAAGTTGGTTTGGATAATCGAAACCTTTTGATGAACTCATTGTCATCATAGCTATCTAAATAATCCGGCCGACAGCGATACTTCCTACGAGATGCAGCTGGTTGCTCCGAGCCTTCAAACATTTCTTCCAGCCGATTAATATATAATGCACGTTGTGTCGACATAGTGTAATTTAAATTAACATTTTTTGTTTGTATCAAAAAGCAAAATAAATAACAGCTGTTCAATTTATGTAAATAAACCAAAAACTTTAGTTGGCAATGCATAACTTAAAGCTGGCTACAAATTTTTAAAGGTTACATCAGGTGAGCAGCAATTTATCGATACAATAACTTAATTCGCGAATGAGAAAGCGAAAATGCGTTTATCGAGGCGATAAAGTGGCCGGTAATTTAAAGGTCATTCTAGAAAACGGCCCTTAAACGGTTAGTGTAAAGGGGAAGATTCAAACTGGAATCTCAATGCAAATGATTTAAGGCAAAAAGGCGACAGCTCAACCGATCCAGATGTGGTAAGTGTGTTTAGAAAATATTATATTAAAATTATATTTTTTATATGAAAACTGTTGTTTTTTATTTAATAATTTTGTGGAATCATTTGCGACGTCCGTTTACTGCCAACCACAACCACGAAACGAGTCACACCGTGCTCCACCATTCGAATTATCATTGGTCCTTCGAGCCGGATAACAGGTAACAAGTTGTTTTTTATTTACATTGAAAGTGCAATAATTTACCCGATTTAGCAACACGCAAGTTACAGCCAAACATATTTTTAACTTTTGCTCTGCATGCTATAAGGCAATAGATTGGTTCATTTGTGCATAAGTTATGTGCAAAACCCATTGTGCTGTGTGAAGTGGAGATTAAAACTTATTTTTGACACTCTACCCACAAAATCAACGCATACTGCAAGTAGTATTGTACTTAATTTAAGTCCAACAATAAATACACCTCGCAACTGCACTGAACATTTCGCTTTACATATAAATAAAACACACACACTTTTATTCGAATAAAATTATAAATTCCTTGGTCGGACAAACATCGTCTGGAGCGTCAACAAACTCTCTCGTTTTTTTTTTGTTTTCTCTTGTGGTTGTTTTGAGTCTAGTCGCGCAACTCTGCCTTTCCATATATTGCATTTACGCGAGTGCAAACACAAAAAAAAAAGAAGCGAAGTGAAGTGAGGGACACCAAAAATTAGAACCAGTGAAGTGAGCGACGGCAAGAAAGCCAAACAGCTAAGGGAAAGCAGCGCAGAAGTCATCCCAGAAGGACAGCAACAAACTAAAGAGTGTAGTGGTGAATTCGAATATAACCCCGTGAACAAAAGTGAAAATGATTAGTTGATAAATGAAATAATTGCTTGTGAATTTTTATTTGTATTTTGATTTAAATAAAGCAACTAAGGACAAGTAAATTTTTGTTTGTATACATAGTCGAAGGCTAGGCGTGCAAGTGTATTGGGACGATTACCCAGCAAGCACATTCAAATTAATTCGTACAAAGAAAATATAATACTTTATTAAATTTATTAATTTTTTTGTTCTTTCGAAATTTCACGCTTTACAAAGAAACAACGCACTACCTATCATCAACTCAATCTGTAGGTTGTCCGTGATTGGTTCTGTAACTTTTGAACATTTTGCAACATATTTGTAAATATTTTTTTTTTTTTTAATTTCAATTTCAAAGTTTTAGATCCTTTCAATTTTCGAAACAATGGAATCCATCAGAGCCTTTACCAGAGCTACAGACGCTCTACTGAAGTTTGAGGAGTCTTTRCTCCAACAGCAAACCACCAAAGTGCCTACTCTCTTGAAGTACAACAAGCTGAACTCAAATCTCTGTGGACAGAGGTAGAGTCAGAATACAAGTTGTGTTTGCCAAAGTTGGATCCTTCTGACATAAGCTCAATTAACGATATTAACTTTAAATAATCAAGCAGTTACTACGCTTATGTGTGTTGCACGGCCTTGATGGGCGTACACATGCACAACCTCACGGCGTTCAACCAAAGCCCAACTTAAAATTCTACACTGATTTAACCTGAACGGTAACAACAAACGGTAGAACTCGTGAGGTATTCCATCACCTTACCGCCATGTGATACAAAATTATTTCATGGCGATGTTTTATAAGTTATTTACTTGAAGCCATTTATGGGAATAATCCAAGGTTATCTCCAGTGCAAAATTTATTCCACCTGAATCAAAAAGTGCGAAGTGAGACAAAGCTATCGTTTCGAAAGCGCATCTGACGAATGAAGGATTCGCATTGGCTTGGAATAATTTGTTGTGTACTCAGAAATTTACAGCGGGAGATAAATAGCTGCATTTCAGCTTTACAAATATATCCCAGGCAGGAGGCTGGGATGCCATACTTACGTATTTGCCTTCTACCCGACTGCCGGACTAAACACGTCGCTTTGGGAACAATTTCTGGATTTGGAAACGGGTTAAAACGCTTGCAGTCAAGGATTGGATCCAACCCCATCAATTCCCATCACGCCAAGATAAACAATATATATGTTCTACAACTTTGCTTTCGTCGTTTTCCAATAGATGTCTCTAGGATCAAGCTCTGGTCGATTATATCCATTAAATCGTTTTATATCGATGTTGGACATTTGTGTCAACATTAACTCAACAAAATATTTGTAGAGATCTGTTTATCTGTTTTTTTTCCAAACTTAATTTCAACTGAAAATGTCACTTTTTGCGCCCAATTCTCTTTTTTTTTTTTTAATTCCAAGTAAAGTGTGGCTGAGGACCCGTCCACGCTTTACTGAGGCTGAGACGTACATAGATAATACTATTACTCTACTACTACCATCTATATGATTTCTATTAGGTATTAAAAATATATAGTAGAATTTCTGTAAAGTAACTTGTGTTAGTATCATAAAGTATTCGTGTGTTAATTAAGCATTGCTTTTGGAGGGAATTAGGGAAAACACTTTTGAACCGTTTTTATACAATAAAGCCTTAAATTTACAAAAGAAAAAAACGGCACAGACACTACGGAGATTTCCACTAAATCTCATATGGCCTCTATGAAGGACGATGTTTCAAATGTGCCTACCAGTCGAAGCATGGTCTTAGGTACAGCCATGGTGACCATGTGCCACAACGAGAGCAACATCACTGTCAGAGCCCTGATCAATTCGAGATCTGAAGCAAGATGAAGAAGACCAAACGTGTGCCCGTAGAAATACTCATAAAGGTGCTCAAAAAATACCAGAAAAAACCACCGGTGACATAGGAGAAACCCTAATCACAAATGACAAGATCCAATTGTCACAGCATGCGCACATCATGTATCAGCAACAAAAGAAATACGCTGTAAACGTTACGATGCTTCATGGCATCAGACACCGAAGAACCAGACGAGGATGTCATTGAATGAACATGGGCACAGCAGGTCGAGGCAGCGGAAATAGAGGAGAATTCTTTGACAATCGGCACGACGGATTCGGACCCCTTTTAACCGTGTCAACCGACGTCATCAGTCACGCATCCGAAAGGAAGCTCTGACTCGAGTCGTCTCGCCGACTTCGGCGCGCTGGTTACTTCCTCTCGAATGGGCGGCATGGCGACAATCGACTGAGACCCGATTCGTCTCAGCGATATTACCCGGACCGAGTGGAACGCCATTCGTTTCGCGGGCCATCCCATCCGAACCGAAGGCGTGGATGAGACACTCGACGTAAAGCAGATGCACGCCGTATCATCAAGGATAGTCACGCAACACTACCTTGGCAGGAAAGAATTGCGTTGTCACCAACCGCTGTAATAAGAGAACTGAAACCAGGTTCATAACAGTGCGTGCCATGATTAGCCCGGTCAGTTCACTCACTGTTATCCTCGCCTCCACAATTTCACGATTGCGACTACAAACACATGCCCGTAGAAACAGCCGAGTTTGCGATCTAATGTTTCGGGACAACAATGGGGGAGAATTAGAATTCTCCGTAAGTGCCTTAATACAACGTCATTCGTTAGCACCGACGCCAGTAAGGCACTGGAAGACCATACATTTCAACAGTTCCAGAACCTAAGACTGCCAGACAACAAGTTCTACAAGTCAGTGCCAGTCGAGGTAATTTCGGGAGCGGACGTTTACTTCCAGCTCATGTTGCCTGGGATCCGGCGTCGTATAATAACGACACAATAAGGTGCACTGACTGCCGACGCCTCTCATATTTACCATCTACCCAGGATCGAGTTAAACTCGAGTCGTCTCGCCGACCTCGTAATGTGGTGACTTCTATGAAAATTTGCGGCATGGCAATGACCAACTGAGACTCAATTCATCTCAGCGGCATTTCCCGGACCGAACCAGACTCGATTCGTTTCGTCGGCCACCCCATCTGTAAAGAAGACGTGGGAGAGGAAGTACAGGAGTCAGTCGCACGTAATACTGCAAGGCGGGGAGAATGCTGGCGCCGCCCCGCCCAATTTCTTTGCCACGTCTGTATCGGCAGAGCAATCTCTTCTTCGAACGCAACCAAACACTAATTAGAAAAAAGTTGCACTCTCTCTTGTTTTGCAACAGCTCAACGGATCCAGACGTGGTAAGTGTGTTTCCAAAATAGTATATGAAAATTATATTTATTATATGAAAACTTTTGTTTTCTTATTTAATATTTGTGTTTAATTATTTGCGCCGTCCGTTTCCTTACGGCCAACCATAACAACGAAACGAGCCACACCGTGCTTCACCATCCGAATTATCACAGTTTTTGTCTCTTTATATGAGATTCCAGCGTGACTCCGATGTTTATCGGTGCTGCTTCCAATTTTCCAGGAACTTATGTTAGGATGTGGCAAGATCAGTTCAAACGAAAAAAAAACGGTTGTGCCCCCGTTGACAAACTGTTGTTTTTCGCGAGTAAAGAAATTATATTTATTTGGGCAGTACACTTGTTATCATGTTGCCTGCTTTATTCATAATTTCTTACTGACTACATTTTATAATCTTAGTGCTATTTATACTTATTCGAATGTTTGCTTACTTGCTAGAACAAAGATAGTTTTACTATGCTTATAGATTTTTCGTTATGGAATTCTGTCTCTTGCGTTTATAATGCGGGAATTTTATTGTTTGCTTAGGTTAAGTGTGAAATTTACTTAGGCTATCTTCAGCGTCGCTAATTCGTTCGTCGCAATTGGTCTTGCAACTTCTTTTAATTTTTGTATGAAGCCATTTTTGTCTTTGTAGTGGATTGTATGCCGTTCTCAATTTGAAAAAAACTAGGGTCGATTTGGTACATCCGTGAACGGATCGGCAAACATACGAAAGAATATTACGTGATACGTAAATCGTATGAAGCGATTGGCATTATGACATACGATAGCAAACGGATCGTAATGTATTTTCAATCCACAATAGTTTTTAAATTCCTCATTGCTTTGAATCGTATTTTTAGGTCGCAATATATGTATGTGGAACTGTGAAAACGGTTACGAAATTTTCATTAAACTAACAAATCAAAATTAATTAAATATCAAAATAGATCCAACTTTGCTTTTTTATTTGAGCTCTAGAGAGAGTGATGGGGATAAAAAATAAGTGCGGAGATAGCTAAGAAATTCCAGCAATAGCGTAGGTATAAAAAAAAACCAATTATGGATCCTCATTAACGAAAAATTATTTGTAGGTGCATCGTTCAACAAAGCATTGGAATCTTAAAAAGAATAAAAGATGTCCTTAACATTGTGAATAATTTTTTTTTAATATCAGCTAAAATACAAAAATTTTGTTCATATGAATAATTTTTTTTTTAATTTTTAATATGATATTCCATTCCTTGGTTTCTTGTTATGTTCTTTATTACTAAGAATTATAAAAGAAGATTCGAACGAACGGATACGTTTAAATACTCGTTCACGTATATCATCATGCCAGCAGAGAACGTCTATCATACAGAAGGTTCACGGCGCGGAGATCTTAAAAATATTTTTTCTAACTCGGTCGAGATGAACCAGTTTCACTACTGTCAGCTCGGCAGGAGAAATTTTAACATTTTCGTTTGAACAGATCTGAGCGTGATATACAAATTAAGCTCAAAACTATATATTGCTCTAACAGACGTATGTTCGCTCTTTTGCTTATATTTTTATCCGTTCATATGTAAACATGTGTATTCGTATGAATTCTTTTTGTGCATATTAATGAATACATGTGTAATTGAATACATTTGATTTTAATTACTTTTCAAAGCAATATTCGTAGTTATACATATATACAACAAACTATCATAATATTATTAACAAAAAAAAAAATAAATATATTACAATAGTGATAAATGTACATTAATCGTACATTTTATCATTCAAAACGTATCTATGTATCACACGTTTCATGACCATATGTGTTTATGTTCGCTTTCGCGAATTCAAATCATATTATCACTTATCAATAATAACATGTGCGCGAATTAAATATATAGGAAAACGCGTGGTGCTTTTCGCTCAGTGGTCAGTTTTATTCTGCMTATTCTTTTTCAAACTACTTCTATTTATACTTATGCTAATACCGACGCGCAGGTCAGTTGTTTTTCATATCTTATGTGTACATATCTACTTCTAACAAAGGAATGNGTTGCATATTTTTGGTGAGCTGCTTAAACTTACTGTCGCCTACAGTGTCGCTCAAATATTCTACGTTTCAGTACCTCTTAAAAAAGTTACAAACATACATACATACATACATACAAGTGAAGCTACTAAAAAAGCGTATTAAAAAAAAATATTCTACGTTTCAGTACCACTTAAAAAGTTACAAACATACATACATACATATATACATACATACATACAAGTGAAGCTAATAAAAGCGTATTAAAAAAAAGAGCTGAGCGTGAAATAAAAATTATGCTCAAAACTATATATTGCGCTAACAGACGTATGTTCSCTCTTTTACCTATATTTCTATACGGCTTACATGCAGACATGTATATTCATATGAATCCGTTTTGTTCATATTTATGAATGCAGGTACAGTTGAATACACTTTAATTAAATAACTTTTTCAAAGCAATATTCATAGTTATTTCTTGTATTTGATATATTCATACTTATGTGCATACTTCATTACGTATGTATTTATATAACAAACTATAATAATATATTATAAAAATTTAATATATTACAATCGTGTTGAATGTACATATGTAAATCGTATATTTTGCTGGTGTGTGTTGTATTAGCTTAGTTTGTACAATTATTACAGTTTTTGGTGTGAAAGTGTAAGCAGCGTTCCGAGGAAAAATTAATTTTTAATCATGGGCCGGCGTACTAGCCTAGAGCAACGGGATTTAGTTATTCATTACTTTAAGCTTGGGAAAAACCAGCGTTCTATATCTGAGATGGTAAATATTCCATTTTCTACAGTCCAGCACATAATAGAGCGGTTTTCGAATGAGAATCGAGTGCATAACAAGGGCCGGAAGCCATTCATTAATCAGAAGAACGGAGTTAATAGTCTGGCATTCGCCAAAAATCATGTTTTGAAGGACGCAACATTTTGGGACACCGTCATCTTTTCAGACGAGTCCAAATTTAATGTATTTGGCTCTGATGGAAGCTCGATGGTGTGGCGGAAACCCAACAAACAACTGGATGTGAAGAATCTACGGGCGACGGCGAAACACGGTGGAGGAAGTGTTATGGTTTGGGCCTGTATGGCAGCAACGGGCGTCGGTAACCTCGTCTTCATAGACGGAAATATGGACAAAAACATGTATCTTGGCATTTTAAAAGATAACTTGCTGCAAAGTGCTGAAAAACTGGGTCTGCGTGGAAACTTTAGTTTTTATCAGGACAACGATCCTAAACATAAGTCGGGAATTGTTCAGAGGTGGCTAATATGGAATTGCCCTCACCTAATGCAACCACCCGCACAATCTCCTGACTTAAATGTTATAGAGAATTTATGGGCTTTACTGGAAAAAAATATCCGAAAACACAACATCTCTAGCAAAGAAACCCTAAAAACAACACTACTCGGAGAATGGTCCAAAATTTCACTGGAGGAAACCAAAAAACTAGTAAATTCAATGCAAAGTCGTCTCAGAGCGGTTATATCTCAAAATGGTTACCAAACAAAATACTGAAAAATCGAAAAAAAATTTATTTTTTATGCCTTTTATTGCTGCATCAAATAAGCTGCTCATTCCAATAATATTACTTTTTCATTATTTTTAAGTTTGTGAAAACCAAAATTTGAATTTAAAATAAATGAAATGTTTGTTTTTAATAGGAAATAATGCTCTTTATTTTGGCTTTTGATTTTTTTTGAATATCTTTTATAATTCAAATGTTATTAGTATATAAAGATTATTTTTGTGACTGCATCAAATAAGCTGACACTCACTGTATGTACATAAATATGTGCGTATGAAATGCCATATATACCATACCATGAAATATATACACACATACATACTTGTATACATATACGTACACATGTAAATATATCACCCCCAAAAACTTCAAACGTTGCTTTACAAAAACAACAATCGTTTGAAATAGCATCATACATTCTTATATGCGTATGACGTTCCCACACAAATAATGCATAAATTAAATAAATGATAATGGGCGTGCTTTGCGCTCAGTGGTCAATTTATTCTGTTTATTMTTTTTCAAACTACATGTATTTATACTTATGCTAGTACCGACGCGCAGGTCAGTTGTTTTTCAAACCTTATGTGTACCTATCTACTTCTAAGAGAGGAATGGAAATATTTATGGTTTTGGGACTATTTGTATTTACATTCTTATTGTTCTGATTTTTACTGATAATCAAAAGTATTTGTAAACATGTGTGACTATCTACAACTAGTACTTATAACTATACATAAATATTTATAGCTGCACTTAGGATGTAAACAATGTATCCGTAAACTTGTACATACATGTGTAACTGTCTATAACTATCCCCTCCCTTAAACAGATGCGTCCCGAGTCTGCTTTCGGTTGCTTTCGATAGTTTTTATCATCAGGTCAAAATGCTCATTTGTAAAAAGGTTACTTGGCTGCGATGGGTTGGAAAATGTGCTGATTACTGTATCCGATCTTTTATATTTTAGGTACACAATTCTGATTGTTGTTAATGTAACTGTTATTGAAATGAGGACATACCAATACATATTTCGATTTGATGCATCTTCACTAAATTTTTCTATCTTCTGTAGGTTTTGTATGTGTATTTGATGCAGGTAAGGTGGCGTTGGTATTGTGGCATGCTTCGAGATATTCAATTTGAAGCCGTTCGTTAATTCAGGCACCATATATGGACTTTTTGCGCCTACCGGGTACTTTGTATTATGTATTAAAATATCGTTGTCGTACATTATTAAGAATGTCCCCATCAATTCATTCGTTTGGTTTCCTTCCGTTAAGATTATATTCTGTTTGTTGACTAACAGAATGTTTTCGTCGATTTGGATGACCGGAGGTACATGGTATGCTGTAGTTGTCTTACAGGTTGCCGAAATGTTGTTTAGCATTTGGTACAGGCAGGAATCGAATGTATCAATTTGACAGAAAGGGATAGTTACAGTTTCCTTGCAGTTATAAAGCGGACTACGGTATTTCCCGTATTTAGCAGCATATTTATTTCTTAAATCTAATATCGTGTTCGGAAAACAGAGTACACTTTTGGTATTTTTACCAAATATTTTAATATCTCATTATTAGAGTAGATCTTAACATTTCCAGCAGCCATAAGGGCAATTATACCTAGTTGGTAATTTTCTTGATTTAATACTTTCTTAATTTCGTTATCTGATAAAATTACAATATTTACTATATTTAATTTAGCGAGCGTAACTGAATAGACAACATTAGTGAGAAGCGAGATTACTCTTTGATTACGCACAGCTTTTCTCTGAAATAAGTCTGGATACATTTTATTTTGTACTTTCTCGTANTTATCTGATAAAATTACAATATTTACTATATTTAATTTAGCGAGCGTAACTGAATAGACAACATTAGTGAGAAGCGAGATTACTCTTTGATTACGCACAGCTTTTCTCTGAAATAAGTCTGGATACATTTTATTTTGTACTTTCTCGTAATGATTGCATTTGAGTTTATTAATTTGAGAAGTTAACTCGTTTATCTTATTTACTAAATCAGCATTTATCTCTATCTGCTGGTTTTCGGCTTCTATTAGCCTTGTTTGCCTTTCTCCTAATATCTCGAAATCACTGTGATCCGGAGTGCCAGCAACAAATTTCAATGCAGAACCTAAAAAATKTATTGATCTAGTTTTTCTACTGCGAAAGCTCAGTGCATTATTGAGGCGATGCATCTTGTTGGCATTGGCCTCCAAGGATTCCTTTTTCTCTTGGTTTTCGAAAAGCCTTTTAAGGTTTAATACGTCAAGGGCCACTTCCTCAAATTCAGTTATGTTTATGGTATGTACAAGATATATGTAGGTGTCATAAATATCAACTTCTCCTTTCTGAAATGGGATATACCTGGAGTGGCTGTAATCTAGAATCTTGGGCTGGATGTTGACCATATTGAGGAGCCTGTAAAAATCAGATATTTAGCGAATGTTGTCTTTATGTACTTCTTTTCCATCTACTAGGTCAGTTGAACCTAAATCCTGTTGTTCTGTTCTTTCAACATATCTATTGGTTATTTTAGTACCTCTTCGTTTGTCTAACTTAATAAAAAATTTTTGGCCTGGGAAAAATCTTCAATCCTTCCGATTTATATTGTGAATCTCATTTTGTTGGTTCTGAACTTTTAGTAAAAGCTCTCCAATTCTCTCTTTCTCAGGTGTTGGTAAGGAAAATATAACATCTATCGGCCTTCAGTGGATCGTTGAATGGATTGAGTTGTTATATTTTGTAACTGTTACCTGCATTAACTCTTTTTTGTCCGTAAGTCCATTTTCCTGTTTTACTGTTCTAGTAATTTCGCTAAGTGTAGAGTGAAATCTCTCAACTTGGCCATTTGTACTGCTATGCATTGCAAGTGCTGTGAAGTGCGTCATATCAAAATTGTCTCGAATGACTGACTTTATTGTTTGAGAGCGAAATGTTGCTTCATTATCTGTGACTAAAATTTTTGGGTTTTTGAAAAATCCTAATATCCTAATTATTGGTACTTTTAAATCTACAATTGAACGAGNTTTTCAAACTACTTCTATTTATACTTATGCTAATACCGACGCGCAGGTCAGTTGTTTTTCATATCTTATGTGTACATATCTACTTCTAACAAAGGAATGGAAATATTAATGGTTTTGGGACTATTTGTATTTACATTCTTATTGTTCTTATTTTTACTGATAATGAAAAGTATTTGTACACATGTRTGACTATCTACAACTAGTACTTATAACTATACATAAATATTTATGTTGTCTTAGCTGCACTTAAGTTGTAARCAATGTACTCGTATATGTAAACATGTACGTATAACCAAATAYATGTGTAACTGTCTATAACTATCCCCTCCCTTAAACAGATGCGTCCCGAATCTGCTTTARGTTACCTTCGATAGTTTTCTTCATCAGGTCAAAATGCTCATTTGTAAAAAGGTTACTTGGCTGGGGTGGAAAATGTACTGATTACTGTATCTGATCTTTTACATTTTAGGTACACAATTATGGTTGTTATTAATGTACCTGTTATTGAAATGAGGACACACCAATACATATTTCGTTTTGATGCATCTTCACTAAATTTTTCTATCTTCTGTAGGTTTTGTATGTGTATTTGATGCAGGTAAGGTAGCGTTGGGATTGTGGCATGCTCGGAGATATTCAATTTGAAGCGGTTCGTTAATTCAGGCACCATAGATGGACTTTTTTCGCTCACCGGGTACCTTGTATTATTTATTAAAATATCGTTGTCGTACATTATTAAGAATGTCCCCATCAATTCATTCGTTTGGTTTCCTTCCGTTAAATTATATTCTGGTTGTTGACTAACAGAATGTTTTCGTCGATTTGGATGATCGGAGATACCATGTACCTAGTTGTTGTAGTTGTCTTACAGGTTGCCGAAATGTTGTTTAGCATTTGGTACATGCAGATATCAAATGTATCAATTTGACAGAAAGGGATAGTTACAGTTTCCTTGCAGTTATAAAGCGGACTACGGTATTTCCCGTATTTAGCAGCATATTTATTTCTTAAATCTAATATCGTGTTATTGTATACTACCGGAAAAATTTCTATTAATGGGCAAACAGAGTATACTTTTGGTATTTTTACCAAATATTTYAATATTTCATTATTAGAGTAGATCTTAACATTTCCAGCAGCCATAAGGGCACTTATACCTAGTTGGTAATTTTCTTGATTTAATACTTTCTTAATTTCGTTATCTGATAAAATTACATTATTTACTATATTTAATTTAGCRAGCGTAACTGAATAGACAACATTAGTGARAAGCGAGATTACTCTTTGATTACGAACAGCTATTATCTGAAATAAGTCTGGATACATTTTATTTTCTACTTTCTCGTAATGATTGTACTTGAGTTTATTAATTTGAGAAGTTAACTCGTTTATCTTATTYACTAAATCAGTATTTATCTCTATCTGCTGGTTTTCAGCTTCTATTAGCCTTGTTTGCCTTTCTCCTAATATCTCGAAATCACTGTGATCCGGAGTGCCAGCAACAAATTTCAATGCAGAACCTAAAAAAWTTATTGATCTAGTTTTTCTACTGCGAAAGCTCAGTGCATTAATGAGGCGAAGCATCTCGTTGGCATCGGCCTCCAAGGATTCCTTTTTCTCTTGGTTTTCGAAAAGCTTTTTAAGGTTGGATACGTCAAGGGCCACTTCCTCAAATTCAGTTATGTTTATGGTATGTACAAGATATATKTAGGTGTCATAAATAGCTACTTCTCCTTTTTGAAATGGGATATACCTAGAGTRGCTGTAATCTAGAATCCTGGCCTGGATGGTGACCATATTGAGGAGCCTGTAAAAATCAGATATTTATCGAATGTTGTCTTCATGTACTTCTTTTCCATCTACTAGTACAGTTGAACCTAAATCCTGTTGTACTGTTCTTTCAACATATCTATTGGTTACTTTAGTTCCTCCTCGTTTGTCTAACTTAATAAAAATTTTTTGGACCTGGGAAGAATTTTCTATCCTTCCGATTTATATTGTGAATCTCATTTTGTTGGTTCTGAACTTTTWGTAAAAGTTCTCGAATTCTCTCTTTCTCAGGTGTTGGTAAGGAAAATATAACATCTATCGGCCTTCGGTGGATCGTTGAATGGATTGAGTTGTTATATTTTGTARCTGCTACCTGCATTAACTCTTTTATGTCCGTAARTCCATTTTCCTGTTTTACTGTTCTAGCAATTTCGCTAAGTGTAGAGTGAAATCTCTCAACTTGGCCATTTGTACTGCTATGCATTGCAGGTGCTGTGAAGTGCGTCATATCAAAATTGTCTCGAAT
>NW_017537229.1:89008-95607 GCF_001853355.1 Bactrocera latifrons | reverse complement strand
TTCTTTTTTCCTCATTCTAGGAAAAAAATATTTACTAATTAACTGGAGAATATTTTCTCCAGCGGCTCGATGAGCGCGATTATGTTCTGTAGCGATTGCTTCAATTTGATCACTTTCGTTTGGTAAGTCCATAACCAAGTTTTCTGTGTGTTTMAAGCGAACCGATGGAAATAGTTCTACAATCTCATTTTATATTTTTCCTAGCACAGTGAGTGGGCAATGCATACCATTAACAACATCTGTATTAATAGAATCTTTTAGTAAATGATATAGGGACTGAATGTCGCTAAATTGAATATCGTGACGCTTATATCCAGGAAACGGAGAAGTTACTATATGGTCAGAAGTTTGGGCGTCTGATAAAACAATTTGATTTCTAAAACTATTGATAGTTGTTGGTACGATCTGAATAAACTGGGTAAAAGAAAGCTCGCTGTTTGTGCAGCATTGTGTACTGTACTGATCGGTATTATCGCATTGATTCATGTGTTGAATGTGCTGCTGCGAAAGAGCATTTGCTACCACATTTCAGTACCTAATTTAAATTGGAATTTGGTCGCAAATTCTTCTMCAAAACTTCTCGACTTTAGATCGATCGTTGTAAAATACTTTGATTTTCCACATACTGGGTTGTTATAGGGAGAGCGACTTTTGCGTATGATTTTGTTAGCGAGAAGTGACTCGACTTCGGAATTTACAAATTTTGTTGCAGACATAAGGATAAGATTTCGAATAAGTAGGTTCGCTAGTTGTTGTTTTGATTGTCGCCACGACTTTAGTGTTATACGGTAAAGCTTCTTCTGGGTCTGCAAATACTTTTTCATATGATTTCAACATATTTTGAAACTTTAGGTTTGCCCTGGGCGGAATATTTTCGACAATAGTTTGCAATGTATTAATTTGATTACATTCCAAAAAACTTGTCTGTTCCCTGCTATTATTATAGTTCAAATATCCTGTATTTGTATTTAAAACTCCGCCAATTTGCCTAAGGAAATCAAATTCTATAATTCCATTAAAACTTTCTAGATCCTTTAAAATATAGAATTCTGTTATTGTACCAAATACTTCTATCCAACATTTTTCGAAAATAGTTGTGGTACCATTAATGGATGATAAACTGAAAGGTTTTTCCAGTTTTTTGATTGACGTCAGAAATTCATGTGTGATGTGGCCACCTTACAATAATTTACTCCAACACTGTACATCATTTATCCTTACCATACCTCAACATAGTCACATAGTCTTCACTTCTATATTAGTGCTTTCCACCATTGACCAAAGCTGCGCTATGCTTCTATATAAGCAAGCATTTCACACATAGTGCTTTCCACCATACTAAACTTCACCTCACTGCACTGACCAAAGCTGCGCTACACTGCTATATAAGCAAGCCCTTCACACCGAATGCGATCATTTCTTACAGCTCGCCAGACAGGGCGGTCGGACTGCAGCAAGCAACAATAGGCAGGGTGCGCGACCGTAGTATCCGTTGCGCTGCGATACAGCAACATCACAGCTGCGCTGCCTCGAACAGCGTCACGATCGCAGCCCGCACACTAGTGCACCGATACTATACCTGCGCTGCCTGGAACAGCGTCCGTACCACTGCTTACACACGATAGTGCACCGTTACCAGACTAACGCGATTAACAGGCGACTCGCAGGAGATCCCGTAAACGCTGCACTGTGCCGTCAGCACCGCATCTGAAAGTGACTACTCCTCACCAGAGTACCGAAGGAACACCAAATCACAGCGATATTCCACCTGACTCGCCATATACATATAAGCTGGTCTGGCTGTCCATATAAGGAGTGTGGATTTCATCACAAAGTGAATATTTTCTTTGCTAAGGGTTCGTGGGTCCCAAGGCTGACCCTGGAGCGGCTGAGCATACCTCAGCTATGGACGAAACCCCATTACACATGGTTAAATACATAATTGTTCGCTGTTCCCGTGTCAATAAGTAATTTAAGTTCTTCCCCATTACGTATTTTAATTAATTTACATACGGCAATTGACAATTGTTATTTAAAAATTTAGTGCGACTATCCTTAGAAGAATTCTTCATTCCTTCACTTTCATATATTTGGTAATGATTCACATGCTAACCACAATTATTTTGTCTATTATTATTACTATTATTATTGTTCTGTCTTTGGGGATTTCCTGATCTTGTTCTATAGTTAGAACGATTGAAATTTATTAAACGCGTTTGCTGCCTATTATTATGCGTGTTGTTTAGCCGAGAAAAGCTGGGATAAACATCCATAGGCTCTGGTGGTTGTGACAAGACTGTCCTTTCATGATTATGTGCCGTGCGATATTGAGGATGAGATATTCGGTAAGAACCACTGTTTCTATACACGAATGCGTTAGCAAATGTGTAGCGTTGTTGATTCATTTCTAATTCTTGTGCTAAGGATAAAGCGGTTGATAAATCTGACGAGCGACTTGAAAACAAAATATCATTAAGGGGTCGATTTAACGCTGAAATGGAAAAACGTAAGGCATCATTCCTATACTGCTCATTAAGAAGTCTCAAGGCTTCTCTGTCCCCGTTATATTGCATAACTGCTTTATTTGTAAGGAGTGTCAGATGCTTCTCTACTGAATCGTAATAGTCCGTAATGGATTGTTTTCCCTGTCACAAAGTGGAGAGTTCTTGCTCTAGAAGCTATAACGGTCTTTTGTCCGAGTATGTTTGGTCAAGCCTTGTTATTATAGCATCAAAATTCAGGGACGTACTAAATGATGATAACATGGTATCCTGTTATTTTATTTATTATTATGGCTATGACTTGATAATACCTTTGAGCCTAAGTATTTTTCATAAGGCTTCATAGTTGCTTTTGCAGACTGTCGCCATGATCGATATCGAACGACTCAACGGAAAACTCGGGTACAGTCTTCACAACATTGAATTCAATATCGCATTGGATATTTGTATCTATCTCTATGTCCTCGTAACTSAAAACTTTTGGTGGAGCAACATTTAAATTCAACGCGTCAACATTAGCTTGCACCTGCGTAATTTGTTCAGATACCCGCTTTTGCAGCTGCTTCGCTACAGCTGTAGTACCAAATCGGTAATGGCTTCTGCGGTTAACGACATTTTACATCTATTTTTTTCGCTTGTCACAAATGTTGTTTATTTTCACAAAACTTGGCAAAATTGGATCTTATTCCTAGCGTTCAATTTCAAATCTCTTAGATAATAGGTATGCTTACATTAAGTACAGCTTTATGTCCCATTGTCCTGCCGTGGAATTGGTGACTTCTTTTTCCTTCCCCATTGTCCTTGGCGTGGGACTGTTGACCTATTTTTTTCCGATGCATGTTTTTTCGACTTCACTTGATTTTTTATTTATTTATGTTTTTTTTTTTGTTTTTTCTTGTTTTTAGGGTGTTCTTCTGCTGTTCTATTATCCTGACATAAGGATTTTGGGAACAGACTTATAAAAACTCATTGGGCGCCAATTAAGTAAATGATAATACGCGTGCTTTGCGCTCAGTGGTCAATTTATTCTGTTTATTCTTTTTCAAACTACATCTATTTAAACTTATGCTAGTACCGAGGCGCAGGTCAGTTGTGTTTCAAATCTTATGTGTACTTATGTACTTCTAACAAAGAAATGGAAATATTTATGGTTTGGGGACTATTTAAAGTATTTGTACACATGTGTGACTATCTACAACTAGTACAAAAATGTTGTTGTTTTGTGTTTTTCTACAAATTTGGGCATCAGCTATTTGGCTGCCATATTGCCTTCTGACGTTGCTGATGCTACTTGAAACCATTGTTGTTTTTGTAGAAGAATATTTGTAATTTTTGCGGGTGACATATCTACATTTGAACGTATATAAGTATGTATGGGTAGAATGGGTTTGACTTCTGGGCTCCTCACAAAACTCTAGTGCACAAAGGAAGGAGGAGGACAACGATTTAACAACTCCATAAGATGAATAGAGCTTTTATTTGAATTGTCAGGTATTAGAACTAAGTCGAAACACTGTTGAGGCTTGGGAAGAAATGAAAACCGTTTACCCAAAACTGTACGGACTTTCAAAAAAGTATTTTCATCTACTTGGTACCTCAGTACCAACTGCGCGGCTTTTCTCAAAAGCGGAAAACTCMATCGTTTGACAACAAAACGCTTATCGAARTTGCATTTTCTTCAAACTTGGTTAAACGGAGAATAAATTTTCTTGACTTCAATGAATATATTTTCATTTATGCTATGACAAATGAATTTTTAATACGATTATTTAATTTTATTTCCGCTTTTGTTTTATGTGTATTATATACCAACATAGTTTGAATGTCTGAAATAAGAATATAGTCTCCTGTATTTTATTGGTTTTATTTTTACGCAAATTTGCAAAACATCGTCTTTCAAGCAAGAAACAATTCTTTTACTTTAAGATTGCTGTACATATTTTGAAAAATTTGATGTCATTGTGCTACTTAACTTCAAATATAGGCAATTTTCTCTTTTAGGATATGTCTGGGACTCTGTGATAGATCATTATAATACAAGATTCGGCGCTGAAACTTGGTGGTGGTCTTTGAATTTGAAAACATTGTAATTAATCGATTAATCGATTTTTTTACATTAATTGCATTTATTTCTTTATATCTTGCAATTAATCATTTGATTATTTAATCGATAGAAACAATTTTTGCCATCCATAGGGATGTATGCATGTTAAAAAATGTTTTGAATCGGGCCAAAACTGATTAGCCCTCATAATCCTTATATAAAGATTTTCGATTTTCGGGGTTACTTTATACCGCATATATCAGCCAATATGCTTAAAATAGATAAACTTGAGGGAAAACTTGACCTAGCCCATATACTAGTTATCAGGATTTTCGAATATCCGGTTTACTTTATTCTATATGATTGCTTTTCTAGTATGTGACATGTTAATAGTATGCGGTATTAGGAAAAATAGATAAAATGCAGCTGAAGCTATTCTTAAAACAAGAACGAGGTAGTTCCTGAAGTGGCAAACATTTAAGTTTTAAGTCATTTGGAGTTATTTTTAATTGTATAACAACCCTTCACGTACGAGAAACGGTATGTATTCCGGGTCGTTATCTTGTTTCAAATTGATTTTTTTGCTTTTAACAGTCGATTAAAGCACACTTCGACGTAAATTATTTGTTAAAATGTTCCGATAGATGTGTTTATCTAGTTTGCACACAAGGTATAAAAAACACAAAATATATTAGTTTTAAAACAAATAATTATTCAGAAACGGCGCTGTACTCAGCACATCTCCTCTGGCAGTGGAATCCAGTGTCTATATTGATACATTCACAAATTATGTAAATAACATTTTTAGACGTAATAGAGGACCGTATATTTTATATAAGAATTTTTTTAAGTTTCCGTTGACTTTATATGTATGGTCAATATATGCCTTCATGGAACTCTAAGATAATACTTTCTGAGAAAAACATGTCTTGATGAAAAAGGATGGTACAAATCTGTTCAGTACTATCCGTGGCCGCTAACTTCCTAAATTACATGGAATCTTGTTTTCGAGCATACTTGAGTAATGAGAAAAGTTAACACAACAAGGCGTGGACACCTTCCGATAGCTCCAATGTACTCGATATAGCCGCTTCCACCTAACCCTATGGTAAGCGTTATATGTTGGTCAAAACGTGTAATATTTTAATGCAATTAAGTGCATTTCTATAGCGTAATGTGGTTTAGTGGTACACATGAATGAAAATGGCCATTGCCCTGAACCTAATATCGTTAATATAATAGTTTCCGACTATCTGGTTGAGCTTATCCTTGTAGGCCCATTACAGTATTATAGCCCATTTCGGTTATTATTAATATAAGTTTAATATATAAACGAAACAAAATATGGTAATGAACCTAAGTGATGTAAAGTTACATCTATATATATGATGAGGATGGCGTGTCGGGTTAAATTTCTGGTGACTGTCTGTCCGTCCGTCAAGTCTTCTTCTCCTTGATTGGCGTAGACACCGCTTACGCGATTATAGCCGAGTTAACAACAGCACGTCAGTCGTTTCTTCTTTGCGCTACGTGGCGCCAATTAGATATTCCAAGTGAAGCCAGATCCTTCTCCACTTGGTCCTTCCAACGGAGTGGAGGTCTTCCTCTTCTTCTGCTTCCCCCGGCGGGTACTGTGTCGAATACTTTCAGAGCTGGAGTGTTTTCGTCCATCCGTAAAATGACCTAGCCAGCGTAGCCGCTGCCTTTTAATTCGCTGAACTATGTCAATGTCGTCATATATCTCGTACAGGTCGTCGTTCCATCGAATGCGATATTCGCCGTGGCCTACGCGCAAAGGACCMTAAATCTTTCGCAGAACTTTTCTATCGAAAACTCGCAACGTCGACTCATCAGTTGTTGACATCGTCCAAGCTTCTGCACCATATAGCAGGACGGGAATTATGAGTGACTTACAGAGTTCGGTTTTTGTTTGTCGAGAGAGGACTTTGCTTCTCAATTCCCTACTCAGTCCGAAGTAGCACCTGTTGGCAAGAGTTATCCTGCGTTGGATTTCTAGGCTGACATTGTTGGTGGTGTTTACGCTGGTTCCAAGA
>NW_017537229.1:85390-86768 GCF_001853355.1 Bactrocera latifrons | reverse complement strand
TACCCAGAGGATACTTGGTCAAGGACCGGAAGTCGTGAGCTGCTTGAGTCATATGTAAAAGAATCGTTTCTGGCCACTCCCAMGTGAATGGCGATCAGAAACCTTTCCTCACTTGCGTGAACTTCTACATATGACTCCATCCTCGTTGTCCGTCAAGTCAATAGTCCTTAATACACGGTTTGACACTTTTGCAAGAGCTTTCCTTTGGTACCTCGTATAGAAATTCTTTAAATACTTTGTTGTCATCAATTACTGAGATCATGATGGTGAATTTTAATTATTCTCCACTGGTTTAATCAGCGACCTCTGGTTCAGTTAAGGTCAGAACGACGTAAGATATTATCTCGGGGTGGGATTTGAAGAGCGCTAGCTAGGGTGAATTGAAAATTAGTACTTGATAAATTTACCTTTTCATAATTTCAGCCGACCCACTTTTCAAATATTGCACTTCTTCTTTTGGAAATCTTTGTGCTCCAATTAATGTGTTATCACTGTTACTCATTGTTTTTTAGCAAAGCAGTGCCGTTCGACAAAGCGAGCGAATGCAGCGAGAAAAGCTTCTGTGGTCAGATTCGGGTATAACTCACATAGACATAGCTTTTCATAAAATTGGGGAAACCCAAAACAATCGTTGGGACTATCGATATTTCTATTTTCATATCACTTTCAATAGTTTATCTTGACTATCGATGGCTTATACCTTAACTAGACTTTCCAAAAAATTTCATAAAATTGCAAAATTTTACTTAATAAAGCTAGGAGCTATATAGTCTTGTAATACCATCCCAGCAAGTAACGGCAACGGAAACTCTAATATATTGAAGGAATTAGCGCGGTTACAATCGCATACACCATGCAATTCATAAGCTCAATGCGTAAGAAATGCATTGAAACTTTATCTTATTTTACTAAATCTCTGATAGTGCAATTGGATAATTAATCGGTGGTAGCCTATAAATCATCCTGTCTCCGCCATTCACCTCAAATAGTGAAAGATGTCAGTTGCAAACAGACTTAAATAACCTAGTTTCTCGGAGTGATAGAAATGACATGCCACTGAATCTTAAAAAATGTAAAACGATGTGCTTTTCACGTAGATCTGTAGACCCTACTTCATACGTAATACAAAACTTTCGGCTGGTGCAAGTATACATTTTCGTTGACTTGGGAGTAACTATGGACCCTAAACTCAATTTTACTCTTCACAGATCTTCCATGGTTTTGAAAGCTAAAGGTGCTCTAAGTTTTGTTAAACGTTGGTCTAAAGAATTTAGAGATCCGCTTACCACAAAAATTGTTTTTACATCTTTGGAGAGGCCTATATTAGAGTATGCTTCCGTGGTATAGAACCCTTGTTATCTAGTTCATTCTGAGAAAA
>NW_017537229.1:68140-85130 GCF_001853355.1 Bactrocera latifrons | reverse complement strand
TAATATTTCTTGTAAAACTCATCAATGGGCCAGTCTGTAGCCCATCTCTCTTGTCTGATATTAATATTAACATTCCCGCTCGCTCTGCCAGGCAGTTTAAACCTTTATTTTTAAAATTTTCTAGAACAAATTTCGAGTTAAACGAACCATTCCGCCGTATWTGTCACGATTTCAATTCTCATTCCAGCACATTTGATCTAACAGATTCTCTCTTTACCATTAAAAAAAATTATTTTATCTACTCTTAACAAGTAACATTTAAAAATTATAAACTTYAWTCTAATTTTTAATTTTGGCTGTTGAAATTTTTGTTTCTGTAGCTGAGCAGCTTAAGATCGCAACGCTTAAAACTCTCTTGACTTTTATGACTCGGCTAATTTCGCTCGTTCGCGGATTACGCCCCGCGCGTCGGTTGGGCGGGAGGAGGGTAATCGTTGGGTATTATTATTATTTTTTTGCTCACATGCCATGTTGCCAAATACGTAATGTTTTAAATAATATACATACAAATTATGAATTTTAATTTTTGTTTCACTTTGATTAGGGGTTGGACGTGTTGCGAATGTTGCAAAATATTTACAATTAGGTAAACATTTCTAAATACTAATTTACATAGAAGATTCACTTCACCGAAACCACATCGGAGACAAACGCAGCAAAGCAAAATGTCACCGTTTTACGCTTTGCTAAGTAACTATCACTGTTCTCATTTGCTGTTGCAATTAAAGCCGTAGTGCTTTTTATACTAATTCTGTTTTGACCTCAGTTTGTTTAATGGAACAGTGAGTAAGATCTTGTGTAGCAATAGACTTATTTGAATGTGCTTCGCAGTCTTTAAGACTATGTTCATAAGATAAACAATTAGTACAAAGTCTGTCTACTTTGACAAAACTGTTATAACACTGAATCAAACTTGTGGAATTTGAATTAATTTAAATGTGTTTGTTTTATGAAGTTTTTTCAACTGGTTGGAGGCTAATTTAAGGTTCGATTGAAATCGCGTTCAATAACTTTAATTATTTGTTGTAGCCTTCAAAGTAATTCCCACCAGCTGTAATGCAGTCTTACTTATAGGCGAGTTTTGGCCCGATTTTATAAATTCTACAAGTATGCACAAAAATATACCGTTATTAGACAATCACGCTATCTCAATTGTATAAAGTTGACTCACATATTTGCCGATATATGGGATATAAAGTCACCTGGAAGTTCGAAAAGTTTTATATTAGGTATATGGGGGTTAAAGGAAACCTGATTCAACCCATTTTTGACATATAGATATTCTACTATCAGGAAAGTGATCTCTTCTAATTTCAGTTATATATTTCCCATGTTGGCGGATAATTTCGGTAAAAAGTTAATTATAGGCTCTGGGGTTCACATATTCGGTACCAAACCGATTGAACAGTTTTTGAATAATTTACAAAAAAATTTGTCTTAGGCGACATACTTTAAAAGGATGGTACGATATTAATTGCTTCTTGATTTGCACACAGGAAAGTAAAAGAATCGAGTGGAGTCTAAAAATGTGTTATATTGAAAGTAGGCATGGTTGTAGTCCGATTTAACTCATATACGCACTGTTACATAGAATTCTGTTAACCGAACTTAGTAGAAATCGGTCGGGCTGATCTCGCGATATGTGCTTTTACCCAAAAATGGACCGGGCCTCGCCTATCGTCCAAATTTGATACTGGTTCTATTCTAAGCCTGTCATACCATCTTGCTGGTAAAATTCAACGTCTGTGGCGTAGTTAGTTATTGATTTATTGCGCTCTTATTAGTTTTTAACCGAACCGTTATATTAGAGTGAGCGCGTTTACGATCCGATTTTACTTATTAGATGGAATTTAAAATTGTATTGTGCAAAAAATAGTCGTAGTTGCAGTTCGATTCACACTGTGACATAAAAATGCTATGTACCAAATATGGTTGAAATCGGAGAGCGGGTTATCAGATATACGTTTTTACCTATAAGTGCCCATAGTGCACTTTTTACACAGGTTCGTATTATTGATTTAATGTGATTTTCATAGTTCCTAACAGTATAATTTTCATCCGAGTATGTGTACCAAGTTTCATCATGATATCTCAACATTTATTCAAATTACAGTTTGCCTGATATATAGTGTTGGTCCTAAAACACTGTCCTGGTTATTATATCATTGACTTCTCTTATGCTTTCGTCAATATCTCTTCCTGTATTTATTTTGCACTCAATATTATTGTGGCTACTGACGTATTTTTTATGTTTTAGCCAATTCGTTTTATAAGAAGTTAGACCCACTTTTGGATTAACGAATATGGGTTGTTCACATAACTTTATTATAATAGGAGAGCGATCAGAAGATAGATCAGTACATGTATCAGCTGTTATGTGCGATTTATCTATATTTTTGATTACAGCAAAATCAATTAAATCTAGACTTTCTTACTTCTTCTTTGGAGATATTATTTCAAGGTTATTGTGTCTATTTATAACAGTTTGATGCAGTTCTCATCCTTTCGGATTAATAAGACGTGAGCCCCTGTACGTGTGTTTTGCGTTGTAATTTCCACCTGCTAGAAATCTTTGACCTAGTGTTCAAAAAAGGTCTTTAAATTCGATTTCTATAATTCTAAAACGAGTTGGACAGTATATAGCCCTAAGGTTTAAGGCACAACCCCGATGTTTTAGAGATATTGTTGTAGCTTGTAATTGTGGTGTAGCATGAGATTCTAGAGCATAGTGGTTTAAACGATTTCTAATCAATACTGCCATGCCACCATGCGCTTTTCCATCCGGATGATTTGTAACATATAGTCTAAATCTCGATATATTGAAAATATTTTTATTTATTAGATGAGTTCCTGAAATAAGCATTACATCTATATTCTTTTCAGACAGAAATCTGATAATCTCTAATWTATGTTGGTTAACACCGTTAACATTCCGTATACACATATTTAGTAAGCTCATTTTTTACATAAAAAATTTTGCAGCATTTGATTTTGTGATTTTATTAAATCTTGGATCATGTTTTACATGGTATACATAAATTGTGTCATACACTGTGCAATATTTATAATCAAAGTTTCAATACCTCCATTTTGAAGATTTTGCGGCAGTTGAATTTGCACAGTGTTGCTTTTCACTACATTTGCATAGCTTCCTTGCATATTATTATTGATAGAAGTTATAGGATTTGAACTTTTCTCTAAGGTTTGTAACATTTGGTTTTAAGTTGATTTGAGTTCCGCAACAATTTAATTTTAAACCTCGGGTGAGAGACCCCCTTTTGATGACGACAATTGGAGACGAAATAAGGACTACGAATTAAGGGCATGCACCTGGAATGTCCGGTCCCTTAATTGGGAAGTCGCCGCTGCCCAGCTGGTTGATGTCCTCGTGAAAATAAAGGCTGACATCACCGCCGTCCAAGAAATGCGATGGACGGGACAAGGACAGAGAGGAGTTGGTCCTTATGGCATTTACTACAGCGTCCATATAAAGGAGCGCGTTTGGTGAGGGATTCGTGGTGGGAGAGAGACTCCGTCGCCGACTGCTATCATTCACTACGGTGAATGAACGTCTAGCCACAATCCGCATCAAAGCGAGGTTCTTCAACATATCGCTGATTTGTGCCCACGCCCCGACGGAAGAGAGGTCACATAACCATGATGCCTTTGATGAGTTCTTGGAATGCTCTTATGAGAGCTGTCCCCCCACGATGTCAAAATCGTGCTTATCGACTTTAACGCTGGGATGGGCAAAGAAGGTATCTTTGGCACTACGGTCGGTAAATTCAGCTTCCACGAGGAAACATCCTCAAATAGGTTGAGGTTGATCGACTTCGCCGGGKCCCGAAAGATGGTTATCTGTAGTATTAGATTCGACCACAACACGTGCGGGATGGGATAGATACCGAGAGTTGAGGAGGGAAGCGAGACGTATTTTCAGATAGAAAAAGAAAGAGGCCGAAATGCGTGAGCACGAAGATAAGGTGGCCGACAGGGGTAATGCTCGAAAATTGTACGAAAAAGTGCGTCGGCGTACAGAAGGTTTCAAGGACGGAGCATACTCTTGTAGAACCCCCAAAGGTGATCTAGTCACCGATGCCCAKAGCATATTTAAATTATTGAGGACACACTTCTCCAACTTGCTGATTGGCAGTGAACATACAAAGCCAGGAGAAGACGAACCCGATTTACCAATCGATGACGGTGGAACAGACGTTCCATTGCCCGACTATGAAGAAGTTCGAATAGGCCAATGGATTACCGGCCACGCTATCCAAACACTGTGGCGAAGAGCTCATGCATGCATCAGATTCTTTGTAAAATATGATCGGACGAAAGCATGCCCAACGATTGGAATTTAAGTCTTCTATGCCCAATCCACAAAAAGCCTCCTCAACATCACATATAAGGTTCTATCAAGCGTATTGTGTGAAAGATTAAAGCCCACCGTCAATAAACTGATTGGACCTAATCAGTGTGGCTTTAGACCTGGCAAATCAGTAACCGACCAGATATTACCGTGAAAGGAGAATCGACACACACCACCTCTTCGTCGATTTCAAAGCTGCTTTTGACAACACGAAAAGGAGCTGCCTTTATGCCGTAATGTCTGAATTGACTACACCGCAAAACTAATACGGCTATGTAAACTGACGTTGATCGGAAAGAACCTCTCCGAACCGTTCGATCCTAAATGAGATTTCAGACTAGGCGACTCCCTATCGTGCGACTTCTTCAATCTGCTGCTGGTGAAAATAAGTCGAGCTGCACAACTAAACCGAGAAGGTATATCTTTATATTGGAGTGTACGTATGCCGATGATATTGATATAATCAGCCTCAACACTTTTGCCTTTAGTTCTGCTTTCTCCAGACTGGACAAGGAAGCAAAGCAAATAGGTCTGATAGTGAACGAGGAGAAGACGAAATATCTCCTGTCATCAAACAAACATTCGGAGGAAGAGGAAGACSTCCACTCCGTTGGAAGGATCAGGTGACCTGGCTATGCTAGGGATATCCAATTGGAGCCACGTAGCGAAAAGAAGAACGACTGGCGCGCTGTTGTTAACTCGGCTGTAATCGCGTAAGCCGTGTCTTCGCCAATTAAGAAGAAGAAGGAGAAAGACAGTGTTTGTTGCACAATATTGCGCCGTATTATCGCTTGTGACCGATTATTTGACCAACAATCGCATTTGAACCATTAACCACTCCCCGTATTCACCTGATATAGCATCGTGGGACTTCTTCCTTTTCGAAAAAATGCATTTGCCCAGGATAGAAAAGCATTATATAGACGTAGAGAGCATTCAAAAGGTTTGCTCCGGAATACTGAAGCAGAAGGAGACTATTTTAAATAAAATAAATTAAATTTGCCGAAAAAACCATTTGTTTTTTTTKAAGTCCTCTTTACTTTGGAACACTCTTTGTGTATTTATATTGCTTGGATTCCGTGGTATTTCCCTGGCTTTGATTCCTGCAAATTGGAATATTGTGAAACTTTCGGTTATTTTGGAACATATCCGGTCCTTATTTATTTTAAAGAAAGTTTATTTCCGATATCTTTCATATTCAAATGTTTCCAGAGGTTTTTTTTTTGTCGTTTTTAACTAAGTAATTGTGGTTGTTGAATGATAACAGCGTGGCTTGCTTTTGAGGTTGGTAATGGCAGATGGAAATCGTGTGATTACTTTATTCTCTTTTGATTTTCTTAACTCATGCACTTAGAGAATTTTTACACGAAGTTAGTCCGACTTTCGGCAATTCGTCATGCGAAATACGCTGCACGACACCAGCAGACTGTACAAAATTGTGTCGCTTACTTCTTTCAGGTTCGCTTTTCAGTTTTCCGACATGTGCGACAATGCTAAACGTTTACTTAGATTCGGCAACTTATTAAACCAATGGTATTAATGAGTTAATCATAATTATTGGTGTTGCCTGTCACTTTACATATAGTTATTCTTTTTTCTACAGACCGAGTTTTAGGTTCTGGCTTCACAGTTATTGAGACTTTCTCTGGTAGCAAAGTTTACAAAGACGTAGCTCGAAAGAAACAATCTATTGGGTGTTATCACAATTTTTATGAAATGATCAATATTCCTGGCTCCTTTGCGAATTATTACATGGATTTCAATATTTCCTGCACTCCTGAAATTTTCTGTCAATTGTGTTTTTAACCTTTCCCGCGCATACATTCCTTCTATCAGGTACTAAACGTATTAAATTTTGTTAGTTATTACTCTGTTAAATATCATTATGGGCGGTGGTACCATGTGGAACAACATTGTCCAGTAAAACGAATATCTGAATTTATTTATTATAGTTGTCATTATTAACATGAGTTACGTTTGCACAGTTTACTAGGGCTCTGTTCATATTCTCTTCATTATTTGCTTGAGGTCAGTATAGGAGCGTATTCAAAGGCCGTTGGTATTGCTAAAACTTTTAAACTTAACCCTTGGAATTGCCGTGCATTTTCAGTGGTTAGTGCCTTTGGAAATCCCTATCTTGGAAAGATCTCCATCTATTTCATCAATAATGATTATGGTTGCTATCGATCTGATCATTTTGAGCCCTAAATATCTGGAGTAAACAATTTGTACCAATATATTATACCTATTAGGTAAGGAACTCGAAATATCAGCAGCTGGAAATTCTAAAGGTCCAGAAAAAGGTTCCACTCCATTGGAACTGGGTTTGGAAACAACCATGATACGTAATAATGTAGTAATTTTTCTACTGGACACAGCCTTCTCCAAACAGTAACAAGTTTGTAACATCCTATTAAAAGACTGTTTACCATTTCAAACTTCATAAAAAGTAGTAAACAGCTCTGGAACGTTTTACATGGACACCACACCTTTTGGACGACTTATCCGCCAGCGTTTCTTATGGGGTTTTCTCCTTTGAAGTTGAGCTTCTATAACCTTGTACCTCCTAGTACGGATATTTCTTTTATTTCAAATTGGAGGCGGTCGCGAGGCCCCCTTTTACCGCATCGCCAGCATTCGCTGTTATAGACTGTTTTTATTTTTTGACTTGTTCGCAAATACTAAATTTTTTTTTGACCTCAGAGTGGTACGTTTTCGAATAACCATTATTTATGCCGAACGGAGCCCAGATAATGATAACTTCATCTTTCTAGCTGATTTCTTCAATCTGTTCTTTGGTTTCGCCAAGTGAAAATTTGGCTATTTGAAGGGATAATCTCACCAAAAACTCAGTAAAACACTCTCCCTCCTGCTGTGTCATAAAATGAAACAAGTTCTCTCAAAAGCAGAATTCTGTCGGCCAAAAGATACTTTTTGACATAATTTTATTTGGTTCCTAAAAATTCTGTTTATGCGAACTCTCAATGATTTATTTTGCTCTTACCTTTTTCTCATCCCGATTGGAACATATTCTTTACTATTTTTTCATGTTTTTTAAATTCTATCATTTCTAGATTAATCTCTTTCTCCACAATATTTTCCAGTAAAGCAAAACTTAATAAAAGTGGTAAAGTATTTGTTTATAAAAATATACATTTTCTTTACATAAAAATAGTAGAACAAATTGAACGTTAAGGGTGACGCATTTCGATTTTCTCTAATTTTTTAATGAAAAACACAGACACTTCAAATTTAATGGGGAATATTTGTTATCTTATACAAGTAAATATTGGCTGCGTCTACGTCTCAGATGGTCCATCCGTTGAGATCAATTTGCAAATTCGACTGGTAACTGGTGAATGCCAATCATGATGTTTTGCTCCAAGAACTGAATCGAACAGGGATTGTCCGCATGGGCTTTACACTTTACATATCAAGCCAGAAAAAGGTATAACTGTGTGATGTCACACGATCTTGGCGACCAATCGACTGGCCTAAAACGTAAAATTATCGGTTCACCGAAGTGTTCTTTCAATAACACCATTGACTGATGCGATGTCTGGGAACTCTCTTGTATTGTTTAAATTAAATATCGCCGAGATCACGAGCTTCAATTTCAGGTTCCGTTCTCACCGGTATCATTATTGAATAAACCAAACCACACCAAACCGTTGTTATTTCTCGATGAAATAGCAGCTCTTCAATTTCTCTATGCGGCAATTTTGCTTGTTTACATAACCAATGAGGCAGAAATGTGAACTTTCCAAGAGCTCATAGTGCGAAGCGATGTCGCTTTGAAATGTTAAGTGGCTTCGGTTCTTGCAAAAGTTTTTAATTTAAGATCTCGAGGTTAAAAACAAAAACTCGTTTCATAGGTCAGTATGAAATTTCGTCAAAATATGTTAAACGAAATTGAACAAAAATAACATAACATCTTCGCACGACCCCTTGTGATCTGTCCAAAAAAAGAAAGCTGAAAAAAAGTTTTAAGCATTAAGTCGACTAGTTGTTTTTTTAAAGAAATATACCTTGTATTTTTCTCATTATACGCACAAATTTAAGGTTTCTTTTTCCGAGAGTTAAAATTTCGAATATTCAAAATTCCAAATTTTTTTTAATTGAGTAGAAATAAAAAAATCGCGTTCAATATTAAAACACAAAAGTACTGTTTTGCACAAAACATTTTTGAATCCAAGTTTGGATAGAATGACCCGTATATACTTTATAAGGTCTTGGAATTTTTCTATTGGTGCTGTACTAACAACTAGGATTGTATCCAAGTACATATATGCAATTAATCATATTCCATGTACATAAAGATACGCACAGACAATCCGTGCATACCTGTAAAGAAAGGGTTCTCACTTGCATAAAATATACTTGAGCTTATAGGTACACCCAAGAAAACATTCGAGCATAAAGTACACATATAAATAAATAGCGTGTGGGGAAGTTTGAGCAAGCAAATAACTGCAGCAATATTGCAATCCTTATGTTTTTTGCAGATATTCAGCTGATACTTAACCTAATATTTTGCATGACAATATGGATGGAGGATTGAGTCAGGTGTAGAAGCTCACGCAAGTGAGGAAAGTTCTCTGATCGCCATTCACTTGGGAGTGGTTAGAAACGATATAAAAATCGTACTTGGCGACTTTAACGCCAAGGTTGACAAAGGAGGTATCTTTGGAACTACGGTCGGTAAATTCAGCCTCCATGACGAAACAYGGTTGTCCGTAGTACTAGATTCCATCAACCAGATCGATCATGTTGTGAAGACGGAAGACATGTCTTCAGTGTATTAGATGTGTGTGCACTTCGAGGTCCTAACGTCGACTCGGACCACAACCTTGTTGCAGCCAAGATTCGCACCCACCTCTGATCGTGAAGGACAGTATCCGTGCAGCAAAAAACGCACTTTAAAAAGCACCAGGCAGGCTCCACGTCGATAAGCTGAAACCACAACATACAGCAGAACGATCTTCTACTCGACTTGGTATAACAGAACTGCGGCATGGCATTTAAAACTCCTTACGTACAGTTGCAACCGAAACAATTGGATTTCGGAAAATGCTAAAGAACAGCTGGTACGACGAGGAGTGCCGCGCCGCGAGAAAACCGACTGCCTATCTCGCAACGTTACGATCGACCACAACACGTGCGGGAGGCGATAGATACTAAAAGTTGAAGGCGAGATTCTTCTTCCGAAAAAGAAAGAGGACGAAATGAGTGAGTATGAAGAGCTTGACAAGCTGGCCGACAGGGCTAATACCCGTCTGAAGAACAAAAAAGCGAGGGTGGCCGATGGATTGCCGGCCGAGCTATTCAAACAAGGCGGCGAAGAACTGATGAGAAGCATGCATCAGCTTCTTTGATTAAAATCGGTTGAGTACTTCCTGAGATATGGTTTTTGGTCCATAAGTGGGCGACGCCACGCCCATTTTCAATTTATAAAAAACCCTGGATGCAGCTTTCTTCTGCCATTTCTTCCGTAAAATGTAGTGTTTCAGACGTGATTTTGTTAGTCGGTTAACGCACTTTTTGTGATTTTCAACATAACCTTTGTATGGGAGGTGGGCGTGGTTATTATCCGAATTCTTCCATTTGTGAACTGTATATGGAAATGCCTAAAAGAAACGACTCTATACAGCTTGGTTGACATAGCCATAGTAGTTTTCGAGATATGTACAAAAAAGTTAGTAGGGGCGGGGCCACGCCCACTTATCCAAACAAATTACGTCCAAGTGTGCCCCTCCCTAATGCGATCCTTTGTGCCAAATTTCATTTTAATATCTTTATTTATGGCTTAGTTATGACACTTTATAGGTTTTCGGTTTCCGCCATTTTGTGGGCGTGGCAGTGGGACGATTTTGCCCATCTTCGAACTTAACCTTCTTATGGAGCCAAGAAATACGTGTACCAAGTTTCATCATGATATCTCAATTTTTACTCAAGTTACAGCTTGCACGGACGGACGGACAGACGGACAGACGGATTTCAACTCTATTCGTCACTCTGATCACTTTGGTATATATAACCCTATATCTGACTCTTTTAGTTTTAGGACTTACAARCAACCGTTATGTGAACAAAACTATAATACTCTCTTTAGCAACTTTGTTGCGAGAGTATAAAAAACATGATGAGAACTGGCGCGAAAGATGCATATTTTCACAGTAATATGTTGTGCGACAACTATCTGTCATCAAATGACTTGCATAATACAACCGAATACAAAAACGAATTCATTAGAGAGAGAGAGAGAAGAAGAATACTGGAGCAAAAAAAAAGCAAAATCCTGGTTTTGTTTGTAAACACAGTCTTCTGTTGACTGTTTCACTCTTTTTCTCTTCTTTCGCACGAAAAAGTCGAACGCAAAGAGCTCGCTGTAGACCCGAATGAACGTATTTATGCATGTGAGTATGTTTATATGAGTGCTAGATAAACATACAAACCAATTTGGACATGTAAGGAACATGAAAACAGATAAATCAACCGTGCGAAGTGATGGAAACATACCAAAGTTCATATATATTCATACAAAATATATGAGGTCTAGCCAAGCACCATTTTTCTTGACAACTTGATTACAATATCATTTTTTCGTCCTTTTCGATACGATATCCTTGAATTTCTTTTTCTGACTTCTATAGACAATAAAATTCTAGGAAGCTACCTGGAAGCTCAAGTCGTTTGCTTCACTCTGAATATATTAAAATAACATTTAAAAACAAAATATGCCTGGCCAAACCCGTTGGTCTCGAGTGCTAATGTATGTAAGAGAGAGAGAGGTACTGTAACTCATTGGATAACAATGTAAAGTGGAATGTAGGATAGGGTGGCTCGATTCCGGATTTCTAATAGTGCGGAAAAGTTGCCTTAGTACTTCCTGATTCCAATGCAACTTGTTGTTTTGAGATCGGAGTGTATCTTCAACCCCAACTCCGGCCCTGAAATTTCGTATAGGGCGGCTCCGAGGCGACAACTATGAACCTAGGAGTAAAGAGGTTACAGAAATAATGTTTTTAAGGAACCCAGTAGGTTTGAGCTCTAAACGAGACGACTTTGTCTCTTCTGCCGGAAAATTATTTGACATCGCTGCTTGTAAATGCATTTATTTTTCTTCTTGCACTTGTCCAAAGGAAAGGAAAGTTCCTATCRATGAACAACTATTTCTCTTGGACCAGAGAACCAGAAGAATTGGTAGCATTGGAAGTGTTGATCCACCTGAAACAAAATTGATTACAAAGAAAAACGAACGTACAGAAAATATTTCAAAACGTCATTCAACATCAACACTTACCAGAAAAGTATCAGCTGGAACACGTGACCATTCAGATCAGCCAGACTCTCATACAGACGACAACAATGTAGGTGCGTCGCACATGGATTCTTCCAAAAACGATATTGATGATGAATTTTCTCTTCCGTCCTTTAAAACCAAACAAAACACACTAGTATTAGAACACAATGCTTTAGCGGCCCAAAGATTTATAGTAAGTGATAGAGCAGCGGCCTTGATTGCTTCATCTGCTTTGCTGGATGCCAAAAAAGCAGGTTTGAGAACAGAGGATCAGGCTAGCTTTGTCACTGACAAATGCAAGGTTAGTCGGGCAAAAAAAAGTGTTGGAGTTAAGCTCCAAAACACCGAAAGTATTGATTCTGTATATGGGCTGTATTTTGACGGCCGCTAAGACAATACACTTACACAAGTCAACGAAGATGAAAAGTACTACCGCGACACTGTCAGAGAGGAACATATTTCTCTTATAGCGGAACCTGGATGTCATTGCTTTGGCCACGCCACCTCTCCTTCCGGGTCAGCTGAGGATGAGACGCAAGCTATATGGCAACATTTACAAGACAATTCAGTTGATGTGGAACATCTAGAAGTTGTCGGTGCTGATGGCACCAACACGAACACAGGGTGGAAAGGTGGAATCATTCGCAAACTAGAGGAAATAATAGGTAGGCCATTACACTGAGCCGGAGTTGGGGTTGAAGATGCAATTCGATCTCAAAACAAAAGTTCGATCTCAAAACAAAAGTTGCATTCAGGAAGCACTAAGGCAACTACTATTAGATCCGCACTATTAGAAATCCAGAATCGAAAAAGTCCGGAATCGACACACTCTAATGTAGGATTACCTTTAGTTGTACTAACATAAATGAACTTAGTATTAACCTATCAATGCATGAATTCAATAAATGGGTCGGCTTTAGAATACCATCCCACGATTTTGGGAATAACATGGGTATGTTTGGATAGAGGAGGTTCTCCAGATGAAGAATATAGGAAACCATTAGTTTTTGAATATTTGCGTTTAAAGTTGAAAATTACTACTATTTGAATTACGTATTTTTGCGATTTAAAATTAATATTACACTTATACTTTGCACTTTTATATCCACTAGTACTTGACTAATTCGTTTGTGCACATTTATTTATTTATTTATTAAATGAAAAATAATAATACAATTATTATCTTACGGAGTAAGAAGCACTAGGGCTTACGGCTTACTGCTCTAATAGAACTATTTGTCTTAGAATATTAATAAAAAATTCGGCTACCTTGTGGATGTTTTCGTCAGAAAAAGCTTTGAGCGTATTTGAAATGGGTTGGTCATCAAATAGTGCGTTTTCTGTTGCACTAAACCTAGTGCATTTATCGAGAAGATGTTTAACTGTAAGCGATGGATAAGTGCAGAATGGCCATGGTATGCCAAATTCGAAGTCGAGTAAAAGCAATAATGTCACTTGCTCGGCAGATGGGCGGAATATTTGGCATGAACCAGTTGTATTGAAGTTCGAATAATAGTTTTGCACACTGTTTCAAGAATTTGTTTTCTGTTCTTTAAGGATGTTATTAACGTGTAGGAGATATCCTTCCTCACCATATAATTGAAAGTAAATAATGGCTCCATTGCTGCGTATTTTGCTTTCAGATCCGCTAATTCCTTGCCAATAATTCCCGCGTGACCAGGAATCCACATAATTTTGATTTCTTTGGCTTTTTGTTTAAGTTTTGTGCGTATTTCAGCGATTAGGGGTACCTTGTTAGTAATATTCATGATACCAGCAATAGTTGACATATTGTCTGTGCAGATTCTCGTCTTGTCATTAGATTCTGAGGCTGCTAGTATTGCGTTATATACTGCAACCGCCTATGCCGTATACACTGATCCATAATTTGCTAGATGCCCTGCTATTACTGTTTTCCCATCGGCTTGGACCACAGCGAATGACGTGTGGTTCTTCGACTTTGACCTTGTAGTAGTAAATTTTCCATTCGTTTCGAAGAGGAGCTCTGAATTCTTCAAAAAGGCGCTGGAATACTCTTGGGCTTGTGGTTGACTTGCCGTGATTTGTTAAACCGATGAGGAACGATGAGTAGCTTAAGTCCCAAGGTGGTGAGCTGACGGGAGGCAGAAAAGATGGTTTCGAGTCTATTCCTAAAATTTTAGCGTATTTCAGCACGCTGTGCAATGTTGGCGTGCGTCTTGGGGTTTTATTAGCGGCCCATATCGTTGTGATAGTGTCATAAATAATACTATTTCTGCATTGAATCAAGATTGACTAAAGTGTTTGGATGGATAAGGCAGTGTTTAGAAGGTAGATATTTAACAATATTTAACCTGCTAGGTTTTTTTTAACTTAAGATAGTGCTCCTTAAAAGTTAAACGTTTGTTGAAGGTAATTCCAAGAAAACATAAGCTAGAGACATTTGAAATATTAATATTATTATGAACTTAGTTTAAATCCTTAAATCTATGTTTGCGCCATATATGAAAATATTTGCACTTATTGAGCGACAGAGTCACTCCAGAACAATTTGACGAGTTAGAGACATCGCTTAGTATTTTTAGAAAGTTATTTTTAACAGTGTTTAGATTGCTTTTTTTAGAATAGAGTAAAACCTCATCTGCATAAATAATGTGGAAAATGTTCTTATGGCTGTTAATTATGTGGCTTAATTCAGTAAAAGCGATAGCAAATAACATTACGGAAAGGGGGGATCCTTGTGGGATACAATTTGGTGGTTATGTAAACTGCAAAAAAACATTATTTAATTTTGCTTTGAATTTACGGTTAGTGAGAAAATAATTGATAAAATGGTATATTTTATTACCAAATTTTCATTCTTCTAATTGCCGTAGAACTATATGAGCTCCAACACGATCAAAAGCCTTTTCAAAATCTAGACTGAGCATAGAGATATGATTGCTGGAAGACAAACCATATGAGACGAAACTTTCAAAAAGAAGGAGCGCGTCGGAAGTTTCTGGCCCCTCTTTGAAAGCGAACTGATTTGGACTGATTAAACTGTGTTTAGAAGTATACCACATAATGCGTTTTGCAACGATTTTTTCTATTAACTTACTCATGCAAGTGAAAACGGTCTATAATTTAGAACTTCTGAGGACGGGTTAGTAGACTTTGGTATGGGAATAATTGTTGCAATTTTCCAGTTTTGTGGATAAATTCCGTCCGTTAATATTTGATTGTATAGATTGATTTATCGTAAAATAAGCGGTGCAGGCAAGATTTTTATTATATAGTATGAAATTGAGTTTTACCTGACAGAGCAGATATGTACTGTATTTTCGAATTGTAGATAAGTGATCTCTAATTCTATTATTTTAGCTGGTGAGTTAAGCTGATTGTAGCTGCGACTCAGAGTTTCATATTTTTTATCTATAAAAGCGAAACTAAAGTTCCCGACGCTAGAATACGTAGACCAAGTGGAGGCAAACTGTTCAGCTATCGCCTTGAGATCGAATATTGGACCAGTTGGGCTATTAACAGAACTTATGTTGACTCGGGAAGTTGAGCCAGTTAGCATTTTAATGTCCGACCAAATCTTTTTAGGATTAGAACTGGGATTTATTTCTGTGGTAAGCTTTTCGAAGCACATTTGTTTTGCTTCTTTAGTTTTCTTACGAAAAATAGCTTTTGCTTTCTTGTATAAAATCAGGTTGGCTTCTGTTCTGGAACGCTTGTATTGTCTCCAGTTATGCTGTTTTAAATTCCTTAAGCTCTCCAACTCCTTTGACCAGTAAGGAACTACCTTTTTATGGAGTTTAGAAATAGTTTGCGAATTGAAAGGTGCGCTGCAGACCTTAATATTTTGGTGATATTAGCCGCCTCCTTATTGACATTTTGAGATTCAGGGGTTTGATCGCAGAACAGAATTGCCTTTTGCATATACTTGGACCAGTCTGCTTTACCTGTCAGGAACTTTAGTTTAGAAAAGGCCTTTGCAGAGGATGACTTTGCAATTTCAGTTACTGTTGGGTAGTGGTCACTATCACACAAACTATCAAGAGTTCGGCTATTCACTTTTGGAGCTATATTGGTAGAGCAAATAGATAGGTCGATGTGCGTAAACGAATTCTGAGTAGAAAAATGAGTCGGGGCATCATCGTTCAATACGGTAAGATTCTCTGTAAGAACTAAGTTTTCCAGAATTAATCCTCTTTGGAGGAATTTGAGAGAATTTGCTGAAGCTCAGTAAGCGTGAAATTTTGTTGTGGGGGAATATACAAGCAAATAATCGTAAATTTAAATTCTATGGATAACTGAATTGCTAAAGAAGCTATATTTGAATGGATGTCGAAGAATTTATGTGGAAATTTAAGAAATAGAAATAAATTTTATTTACAGCAAAATGGGTTTCCTGTAAGGCAATGAAGTGTGGTGAGATATCTTCAATGAGAGTTTCAAGTTCAGTGTAGTTGTTATAGAAGCCCTTTTTATTCCATTGAAGTATATTGACCATATAGCAAATAGGACAAAGATGAATGGATTAGATTTCTTCATCGTCGAAAGTTGGCACAATCTGATCATGGTCTGGGTGATTATGTTGTTGAGTAATTAATGAGTTGGTTTGTGAGTTGTTGATAAAAGTATTTGAAGTGTAGTGAAATTGTAGTTCGCTGATAAATGAATGAGTGGAGTTAGTAGCTTGAGGTGTGGAATTATTAGCAAAGCTGTTGCTGTGGGAGGAAGAGTTGAGAGAAACAAATGGGAGAGATTGAGAGTTTACTGGATTTATTGTGTTACTTCAGTACTAACGCGAATCTCAATGTAGACAGACGTATATGCAAATTGCATTCTGCCCTACATCGCTACATACAAAAACCGGTTTTCGCTAACTAACAAGTGACAAGCAATCGCAAGTGATAAACAAACGCTCAACCAAAAGGGAAAAGAAAGTAAAATAACAAAAACAATACACGTAAAACAACACAAATAACCATTGGTGGACATACAATATGTTTGACCCACCTCCAAATTTAAATGAATCCAAATTCCTAATCATAACTAGAACGGACAGTGAATCTTTCAATGGACTATCTCCATTTATCATTAAAAAAAATTACAGACTACACATGTGATGGTGATGTAGAAAGCTGCTGAGCTCAGGCTACTGGTAAGGCTGAGCTCAGGCTACTGGTAAGGCTGAGCTCAGGCTACTACCGGGGTCACAGCTGGCGGATAGTGGACGGCCTACGCTAAGTAGGTTAGCTGCGAATAGTAATACGCAGCCCCCGACCAAGAGCTGCGGGAGAGGAGGGCTTGGCTCAAAACGCCTCACGCGCCCAATGAACCTCCCGCGA
>NW_017537229.1:62385-63510 GCF_001853355.1 Bactrocera latifrons | reverse complement strand
AAAAAAAAAAAAAACAAAAAAAAATGTAGAAAGCTGCAAAACGACACGCGCCGGCACATTGTTAGTAAAAACAAAAAATACGACTCATGCAAACAAACTACTTAAACTGACCTCAAGCATAACAATATCTCAGTTAGTGTCTCAATACACAAAACACTAAATGTAATTTACGCGGAATAAACGAAGCAGACATACTCGAAGAGCTAAAAAGAGAAAACATAAGTGAAGTCAAACAAATACTGAAAAAGCATAATAATGAGCTAATCGAAACGGTCTAATTATAACTACCTTCGATTCCCATAAACTCCCTGAACACATAAACATCGGGTATGAAAGGGTAAAAGTGCGCACTTTCATTCCCTTACCTACCAAATGCAACAATTGTCTACGTTTCGGTCACATCAGCAAGTTTTGCAAAGGCATAAAGCTATGCAAAAACTGTTCGCAAGCCTGTCATTTAGACTTGGAATCAAACGAAGCCGCAAAATATTAATCAACAAGCAAAATTTGCCCTATTTTCATCAAAGAACGGGAAATACAAGCTATTAAAACGCTGCAGAAAGTCGACAAAAAAACCGCGTACTCAATCTATATAAACCGACATGCACACTTCCAGCACCAGCACGCAAAAATACTTCATTTAACTCTCCAAGCACCAAAATCAAAATACTTCCAAAGTCCACATCCCATAGAGCTATATCAAAACTGAAAGCAGAGTTAAAAGCAAGAAGCAGCAAAATTAACAACAGAACTAACCATTCAAATCAGCTGAAACACTCGAAATCGACAATAGCTCGGACTCGATGGATTTCGACCAAGACCTCTAAATAACTGCGCTTAGTATATCTAGTGTACTAAAACGTCTTCCTCAATGAACCTCAAAATCCTTCAATGGAATTTGAACGGCTTCAAAAATAACGTACATGAATTACAAATCCTCATCAAAACAGAAAATGCAGACATCATAGCCTTATAATAAATCCACCACAAAAACGAAGATATTAAAATCAGCAACAATGTAACAATAAAAAGCCCACCATCACCGACAGCAACAGGAGGTGCAGCTATCTTGATCAGGAAAAATATTCAGCACAAGCCCCTCCCCGCACCACAAAACACACAAGC
>NW_017537229.1:60091-61515 GCF_001853355.1 Bactrocera latifrons | reverse complement strand
ACATCAATGAAAGAACTATGGCACAATGTTAATATATTATACGGAAATTACACTACAAACACCAGCAGGACTATAAAAGATAACTTTAACAATACTTTTACGGATCCTAAGGACATAGCAAATTCCTTTGCCAAAAAATGGTCGTCATATGCAAGTGACAGCAACTTCGACAAAAAATATATACTCATTTATATTATAAATAATACTAAAATCGAATATCATCCCACATGATTGGAAATTGGCAACGATTATTCCGTTCACAAAACCGGAAAAAGAAAAAAATTCTCTAGAGGGCTATCGACCAATCTCACTAATTTCATGTGTCAGTAAACTGATGGAAAAAATAATAGCAAATAGGCTTACCTGGGTAATGAATAAAAAGAAACTATTGTCACAAAATCAATTAGCATACAAAAATGCCAAAAGCACCACGGATGCACTCCTTTTTACAGACTATGTAACAAACAAAGTATTATCAACTAGAAACCACATTTCAGTGATATCCATTGACTTCGAGAAAGCAATCGACAGAGTAGGCATACACACAATTAGAATGTAATTTCACGAATGGAAGAAAGTAGAATACATAACGGCCTTCTTAACAAAGAGAAAGTTTAGAGTACTGCTCAATGGACATTTTTCCGAAACTTACACGCTGCAAAACGGGATACCACAAGGATCCCCACTGTCAGTTGTTTTATTTCAAATCGTTTTCGAAAAACTTAACTTCAACGCAAAGACTTCAAGCAGTGCATTTATGCGGACGATCTATACAAAACAGCGAAGTACAAATCAGACCAAAATTTGCACAACAATTTCAACGAACTAAACAGGGAAATCAATGATTGGTGCCTAACAAGTGGAGCGAAAATTTCAACCACGAAGTGCAAAGCTTTGCACATTTGCAGAAAAACAGCATGCAACCCCGTAACCATTACACTCAACAATACAACACTCGGCTACGTCGACAAATTAAAAATTCTAGGGCTAACCTTCGGCAAAAAGTTAAGTTGGTCAAACCACGTTGAAAACCTGAAAAAACATCTAAGAAGCAGGTCAAACCTAATAAAACAACTGGAAAGCTTTCACAGCAACTGCCACATAAATAAATCATAAACATCTTTAAAGAAATTTTTCTGCCAAAGTTAGATTACGGCCTAGCTATATACTGTACTGCTAAAAAAAATCTAAACAAACTAAAAGGAACATACCATGAGGCAGCTCACTATTGCATATTAGCATTTACGTCCACGCCAATCACTAACATACTTACAGAAGCTGGTATACCCAGCTTAGAGCAACGAATTGAAGAAGTCACAGCGAAGCTATACTACAAAATAATCAACGTGATGGAACGACCTCACTTCTACAACTTCTAAAAAATACAAAAACAAACCAATAACAAGTCTCCAACTGCCGTCCAC
>NW_017537229.1:57914-59449 GCF_001853355.1 Bactrocera latifrons | reverse complement strand
TTTATCATATATATAATATTTACAGTTTGCTTTATAAAAACACAGAGCAAATATAATATATATTTATTTATAAATTATGTCACTCTATGACTTACACCTAATATTATCATACTAAGTTATAATAATATTGAATCTAACATATATTATGTATATCTACGTATGTATATAACATATTTATTTTCTAAAACTTAAAAATATGCCGTCATGATCACTATATGGTGTTTGATATGTGATACATGAGGTCATTGCTGGATCCGTGTTTGTCCATACTCAATCTATYGCTGTTTTGTTGTGGCGGCGTTGTCCAATGCAGATTGAAAACCCAACAGTTGTAATCGAGCCTCTAAAGCGTCAGTTGCTGTGGGGCGACATATGTTAAAGTCTCCAAGGACTACTGATGGTCCATTAAACTGCTCATTTATCCGACGGTTATTATTCACCACTTGCTCTCTAAATTGTGGCAGTCTATACGTGGGGTTCCTGTGCACAAGTGATAAAGAAACTGAGGAATTGTTTACGTTTAATATTTGGTAAACTTTTGCTGAATTTGTGATGTTATTTGATAATGATCCTTCTGATAGATCTGGGCATCGATCTTGTTTTGAGGGCGTCGTCGGGTTAACCTTGTTTCTCCATCAAGGCGTGCAATAAGATTATAGCCCTGTATTGGAAATTCTTCTTGAGATAAAGTCCAAGTCTCAGCAAAGCACAAAATATCAGCAGAACAAATCAGTTTATCTGATCTGATATCCGCAATATGCTTATTTAGACTCTTTACATTTTTATTATAAACATATATTCAGGCGTTGTTCCGATTTTTCGGCTAAAAATCTGTAGCATGTCGTGAACGCGCCTTCTATCCTCAATCTATTAAGTTGAGTTTTAATGGGATCCTGCTGTCTAAATGGGTTCGGAGAAGAAAATTTCCCAGTTATATATAATCCATTAGCATTTGTGGCTCTGCTACATCCTACATATAAAGCTGATCTGCTAATTCTACCCTCTAGATGAACCGTCACTTGAGCGTACGTTCCACCTTGGCCTTTATGTATCGTGATGGCTTCAGCTGGAATGACAGGGAACTGTCTACGTTCTATAGTTATGACCACGCTCATGCTTGGTGTCCAATCTGCATTGCGACTATGCGGCTGCTTAGAACGTGCAAAGCTTCCAACTCTTGGTTCTGCGAATGTCATCCATAGTCGCACCACTGTGCTTTCAGGTCCAGACGATTCGGTATCCACCTGCATTAGTTCCCCTGTAGCACCATTTACTAATCCATCTCTTGTGCTTATGCTGACTGTTAGCATATATTTTAGTGATGTTTTGAGCTGCAATGTATGAGGCATTCCCTGTGTTGGCTTAAAAGCCTTCACAGCTTCTAATATGTTTTTTCTGCTGCGTTCTATTAAGGAACTTGACTTAATAGTATCCTTTGCAGTCGAAATGAACTCGTCGGTCATCGTGTTCGCCAGTTTTATTGAATTGAAATTATTTGCTCCAGCATTTGAATAAAAGAGATGGATGGCTTCATT
>NW_017537229.1:53316-57583 GCF_001853355.1 Bactrocera latifrons | reverse complement strand
ATCAATATATTATTAAATGTTTCCAATTTTATAAAAAAATATTTATTTCCATAGTTACCTTGATCTGTGAATTTGAAATGAGAATTTTAGCGATTAGGTTTGTACGCTTATTATCACTATTTTTTTGTTTTTTAAATGTTTTCGTGTACCAGGTATAGGACCCTTCTTTCCACCACTATTCTTTTGATAGGGGTTTTAATAAGTATTTCGATGTGGGTTATTTAGAATATTTTGTAAATATTATTTATCACTTAGTAGATTGTTTTGAATATTATTGTTGTTGTTCCTGAATTGTACCTGACCTGATATATTTATTTTTGTCTAGTCATATTTTTTATAATAAGTACAATAGATTGATTTAAAACTGTATATATAAAAAAGGGTAAAAATAGGGCTCCTGAGGAACCGAACACCCAAAAAAGATCGGTAGCGCGCCTACATTTCAACCTCAGAGGTGGTGAGGAAGAGCAATAAATATCCCACAAACTTTTGTTTCAAAAATATTCTTGAAAGTTTTCATTAATGTTTATCGTTACAAATACTTTTTCACAAAAAAGTTGATCTACTATATTTCTTTTAATTACATCTCTGTGCCTAAAACAAGCAGATTTCGATCAGGTGATCTCAGCTGTGAAAAATTCTTGGAAAACAGCTAATTCTTTTGTTACTTGTAGGGTTATACAATGGCCATATTTCCCTCTGACATGTTGTTTAAAGCGATAGCAAATTCTTGATCTCCATTATTTCGGTGAGCTCGAAATATCGAAATTGATCCCAAAGCGGAGATCCTGTAATTGCACTGTAATGATCATTGCCATTTGTTTCAAATATTCATCGATCTCCTACTGGTGGCAACTATTTTAAGTCACAAAATACGATAATTGGAATGCCTCCAAACAAAGCACTGCTCCTAAAAATTTGCTTTAGCCTACAGTCTAAATACTCAAACATCTTTGCTCCAACCATTGAAATTTCATCAATTATTATAAGCCTAATATCAATGAGATTAGCATGAATAGTGTTCAATGTGCCACTATTGAGGGGCCGAAGATCGACGGTGGACTGGTTTACGGGGAGTGCAAAAACGGAATGAAGTGTTAGACTTCCAATTCCAAATGCTGTTTTGCCAGTGGGTGCGGAGAGTAAGACCTTGGCTGTTTCGGGGCTAGTTCCTGGTACACTGTTAGCGCGCAATGTCAAAGACTGATATATAGTCATTATAAGCCGGGTTTTGCCCACTCCAGCACCACCTCCGATATATTCGTAGAAGATTTTCTTCTTACTGACATTGTACATTACGTGAGCAAAATATTCCCTCTGTTTGTTGTTAAGAGATTGTACCATTGCCASTAAATCTCCTTCTAATATTAGAGGTGGTAGTTTAATTRATCGAACCGTCTCTTCCACATAATTGTTGTCCTCGTGAAAAACACTAACATCTCCTACTTGCTCTGGAACAGCTAGAGCTCTGAATTCGAGATCCAAAAGTTGAGAGGCAGCTCTCTCATCGGCTATTTCTTCCGCTGAAACATGCAGGTTTTCCAGGATCCGTTCAAGCTCGTTGGATAAAAATTTGTCATATTTGAGCTTATTCTGCTCAATTTGCTTCTTGTGTGCGTTGCAAACACTCTCAACGTCATTACTTAAGAGCTCGGCCTCCTCATTTCTCCATGGGTAAAACATCATGGCAGTTTCTCTGAAGAAATCGGCTCTTGAATTTTCAACGCTAAAACGTTTCCAGCGCAGAATAAGTGCTTGCTTCCTTTTCCTTAAAAATCCTGGTCCATCTTTTAATGCCATTGGAGGTGCAGCTGTCGTGTCATCCCCGTTTTCTACTTCATTGTAGTCTTCATTATTAAAAGAAATATTCCTACTTGTTTTGCAAAATCTGAACCATTCTGCATAGTTCTTCCAATTGATCGGGCCTTTGAGAGTAGTCATCCAGTACACTCGGTACATATATGTCCGTAGAATTCTCCTGTAAAGCATCCAATTCACGTCTGGGCTTAAGCATCCTTACTCGATTGATTGGATGTGATGTATTTATAAATATTTCCCATTACTCGCTTCTGATAAATGCTGTCCCAAAATATTACAAACTTGTTTCCGATGTGCTGCAGTTTTCTTTTAATGCAGAAATTTCCGTCATTTATTTCCTCCATGGCTTGCCTCAGTAGTGTTAATATCCTCTATTGGATTTATTTATATAATTAATTATATAGCTGCAGCAAGCGTAGGCGTCCAAAATGAATTGAATATCCATATTTGCTCTAAGTTAAGGATATTTTTATTGTAGGCATTTAGAAGTCTGTCCAAAAATTTTCTCTTTAAGAAAATGTGTAGCTTTTTCATCCAACAGCTCCGGCCATTTTGTCTCTGCAGCTGACATTGTTATAAAAAATGTTGGCAATCCAAACTGACGGATCATGGTTAAAACTTTTTTCTTTTCAGCCTCCCAATGTGCAGGAGAGGATCGAAGTCCTTTGAGGATATGATAGCCTTCATGCTGGATAAGGTTGCTGACAAAATTTTCATTCCTCACATTTGCAGTAGTTATGTTTCTTGATCCAGACTTTTTGCGCAGGCAAATAGAAATAGTATTTTTGATGCGCTCCAACTCGTAGAACTTATAAATATTCAGAAGTACGTCTACACGTGCGCAACGTCGATCATAGCATCGTATTTCAAATCGCGCAATTTTGCTATAAGTTGCCCTGGTGCCATTGCAATCATTGTCCATCAAGGTCTCCTCGCCACCTGGATTTAATTGTTCTTACATTTCCTGTACATTTTCATGTCAGGCATTAAGCAGGTCCCTTACTGCTGCCTCATCTGCAGGATCCGCGATAAATGGCACAGTTTCCTCGTTTCCTACAATTGCCAGCCAATCACTTGACATTTGAATGTTGTGCTTGACGTAGAGCTCTCTAGCCAACAGATAATTCAGTGCTTGCAATATTTTTGCTGGTCGCACTGTCTCCGGCTATGGCTGTTGTCAAATCTTCGTGGTAGCATGGTGACTGTCTCCACAACATAAATCGGAATATTTACTACTGCTCCACGAATAGCACATTGTCGTTCATATGCTAAAGATATGATGCGCATAAATGGAATTCCTCCATGGATATTAGCCTTTCCTTCAGACACGTTAAGTCTTGAAGACATTCCGGAATATCTGGAAACTCTAATCCTTCTGAGAGGCACATATTTGGTATTTTACCTTGTTTGACGATCCGATAGCAGGTGCTGCAAAAATTATACTTTTGGTTGGAATATGGAAACATCGATGACAAGTAAAAAACTTTTCTAGCATCTTCCAAATGCGAGAACTTTAATGAGGTCGGATGTTTTTCTAACATTTTTATTTGGTGAGGGAACCAAGTGCCCCCCCAATACACGCATATTTCAAAAGGCCCTTTTTTATTAACAATGCGTACATATCAAAGATGTTGACAGCTCGATATTGACGTGCTTGTTCTTCTAGCAGTGCATCAGGAGAATGTTCACGACATCTTCTGATATTCCTCCTGGCTTGCCTTTCGCTCTCCAACTGACGATGTGCGGGATCCGACCTATGCAATCGTACTCTTTCCTACGTTGATTCCTGCTCGTTTGCAAGTTGTTGCCTGGTTTGCTGGCATGTCACTCTTCTTTGAGAATAATTTAAAATTTGTTTACGACGTCTTCTTATTGGATCTCCTCGACGACTTCTCCTCAATGCTGCATCTCGTTGCCTTTCTTCTTCTCTGTTTATTGGATTCTGGCGTCGTACAGATCGTTCCATTGTGTCGCCCTTCTGCTCCTGAGTTCTATATTCCGGATTGAAGCGCCTGATTGAGTATCCTATTGTGTCGCGCTCCTGCTCCTCTGCTTTATACTTCGGACTTAAACGCCTATTTAAATGTTCCGCGGTGTTGCGTTTTTGCTCCTCTGCTCTATACTCCGGATTCAAACGCCTATTTAAATGTTCCGCGGTGTTGCGTTCCTGCTAATCTGCTCTGTAAAGCCGGTTTTGTCGTCAATTGGAACGTGCAGAACTGTCCCGAATTCTCTCTGCATTACGGAACTCCAAATTTGAACTTCGTAATTGTGCAATATAGTCGGCGTTCCTCATTCGATTTATTTCCAAATTTTGGCTATATTGTTGTCGGCTTCGATTCAAAGCATTGCGACGTCTTTGTTCCTGCGACTGCCTAGATACTCTTGGCATTTTATAAATTAATATAAAATATTTATACCAATAAAAAATATACAAAAAGATTAATAA
>NW_017537229.1:52020-53194 GCF_001853355.1 Bactrocera latifrons | reverse complement strand
TGTTGTTCAAAGTTTAAGCTGTAAGTGTAAACTGAAGTAATCCGTTGAGTTTACACCCTATTTATAAATTTTTTTAGAACCTTATATGTAAAGTCCTTCCTACAGTTACACTTTACCTAACCTCCCAACATTGGTTAATTAGGGTTTTAATACAGGGCATTAATGTTTACAAAATTACTTTCTGCCTAGATTTTGTTTTGCCTACCCACCAGTTTATTAGGGTTGAATAAATATGCTTAAAATTTCAATTATTCATATCTGGAAAAATTAAGGATTTATTTATTATATGACTAATTTTTTAATCATATTTTTGCTACTTATCTTATGTGCAATATATATTCTTGTCAAAAAAATCTTCTATAAAAAAAAAAATTATGATACAATTGTCTGATCTGTAAAATTTCCCTAAATACTGTATTTATCAAGCAATTTTAGTGAAAATACTAAAGCGTTAATTACAAAAGAGGCATTGCAGCGGGTTTTCAGACCTCAGTTATACTTTCTACCTACCCATCGAACTATTTGTATGTTTAGTTCCTACCCACGTTAGTACCCAGGTTTGGTTTTGTTCCTACCTCACAGTTAATTAAAGTTTTAAAACATGATATTTATGTTTAAAAAGTTAATGCTCTATTATTATTAATATATAATAAAATATGGGTCTAGAAAAATTTGAAATTTAATTATTTTATGGCAAATTAAAAAAAATATTTTGTCTCCTTATTCTTATGTTATAATAATAACCATTTGTTTAGAATATATTATTTGTATAGTGGATAATTCTGATTGCAATATAGAAAAAATAATGTAGAATATTAATTAGGTCCATGACACCTACAAACTATATTACATTGCGGATAAAATTGATTTGCTATTTAATGAAAAAAGTAATTCATGTCAAATTTTGCAATGATATTTAGCCAAAGTTGSCCAAATATGAACTTGATTTTGATTTTTCTGTTTGTATAAACCTGCCATGTTATCTGACCTTAAAAATTTCTTCAACTATTGTATTATATCTTAACATTTTTTTCAGATATTATATAATTACCGTAAGCAGTAATCCATGTCAAATTTGGTAAAGATACCACGTCAAATGCGAAAGTTTGCCATACAAGCCCTTTACTCCGATCGCTCAGTTTGTATGGTAACTATATGCTATAGTTAACCGATG